>NW_025333898.1:0-53915 GCF_019186645.2 Phyllostomus hastatus
GACTATATCTCAAAAGATGATTTTAAGCAAAAGAAACCTGACCTGAAAGACTACATCTTCTATGCTTCTATTTATTAGAAGTTCTAGCACAGGCTAAGCTATGCGGTCTGATAAAAGGGAAGGTGCACCTGCCAAGGGAAAGCATCAGCGTGTAGGCAGGTGTGCCCAACTTAGTGAGTTCTACTTAGGTCTCAGGTGCTGTGGATTTGCTCACTGTTACAAGTGTTTTTCAGCTGAAGGGGAAAAATGTGTCCCGAGGAAGCTCCTTCCAGCTTCCCACAAAGGCCTTGTCCTCCTAGGATGGACAGATGAAAGATGAAATGCCTGGCCCCAGCAGCACCCTTCTCTCAGCTGACACTCCTCTCCAACTCCTTACCAGACCCACAGTGTCCACGCCTTACATGTATTAGTGTCTGAGATTTAGTGCCTACTGCACCCTCCAGCACGGCAGGAAGAGGTGCTCAGTAAATATAGGCTCAGTGTGTGAATGCATGACCTTCCTGATCCACACTCATCACAGCCCACTCCATTTAGCTTAAAACCCCCTGGGTATCACACCCCAGAACCCAAGGTCCTTCTATAGACTGGAGGTTACACACCTTGGGATGGGGTTGGAGACTGCCTGCCTTGGGGATTTTGAGGATGGTGATCCTGCTAATCCAGGGTTGGGAACCTGACTGCCCTGCCTGCATAAGGACACTCTGAGGGTGAATGAATGAAAGGGCAGGTGAGTGATGCATGGGGGCACTGACCATACCAGACACGGCCACCAGGGGACAGCACCAGCCCGCGTAAGTCAGCCTCGTCTCTTCCCTTTGGGCTGTGCTAGGCTGAGAGGTTCCCATCTTGGTCAGGAACCCAGGCAGCAAGGCCGCCCTCCCCCACCACCACCCTCCCTTTAAGGGTGTCCCCACTCTGTTCTGAGGCAGAGGAATCCTATCCCACCCTTTCTCCTTCAGGCCAGACTGGAAGGCCTTAGGAGTCATAAAAGAAAGCTTGAGTCCAGCACAATGCCATGCCATACCATAGGGCTGTCCAGGAGCCAGGTGACACTCCAGTCTCCTCACACAGACACAGGGCCCTTGGAGGAGCTGTGAGTCCTGGCTGGGCTCTTCCAGGGCTGCTTCTGTGAGGATTAGTTCTCTTGGAAGCTCAGGGCTCCTGGAAGTCTGTTTTGCTGTTCACTGTTTGTATTAAACCTTTGCATACCCCCAATAAAGCCTGGCATAGAGGAGAGAGAAGGTGGTCAGAGCATGGGTTCTGTCACTCCCAGCTGTGTGACCCCAGGAAGGCCTCAGTTTCCTCCTCTGCAAAATAGATCTAGTAATAATAATCCTTCCTGCTGAGAATGTCATGAAATCGCAGTGAGACAGTTTTACCTTGCTGGCTGATCCTTCTTCACACGAGTCTATTCTCTCTCCATTCCAGCCTGCCCCCAGACATCTGTACTTTCTGTTTCTGTACTGGGAATGCTCTTTCCTGAGATATCCCTTTTCATTTTCATCATTAGACCCTCAGCTCACGGGCCACTCTTCGTGGGGGGCTGCCATAGATCCCTTGGCAAGAGGAGCCAGCCACACACTACCATACCACCTGGTCCAATTTTGACAACAGTTACCTCTGTCTGGAATCAGCTGGCTCATGTATTAGTTTACTTGGTCACCACTGTCCATTGCCCTTCAAAACATCAGCTCCTTGAGGACAGGGTCCTCATCGATTTTGTTCACAACCCTCTCCCCAGTGGACCTAGCACAGTGCCTGGGACAGAGAAGATGCTCAGTAGGGATATGCTGAATGAACGAGGAATGCAAACAATCCATGTGCAGAGCTTAGCCCTGTGCCTGGCATGTGAAAAGCTTGCAGTGATTTAGCAATTAGTGACAGAAATAAACATGACAATAATAAATAAGCAGAGTCATGACAGCTAGGACAGGGGGCAGGCTATCCTGGGAATGAAATGAACCTGGAGTTTGGCAGCTCCCCCTTGTTCTTCCTGCTCTGTGATCCTGGGCATTTTACTCACCCTCTCTGGGCTATACTTTCTTCTTGAGAAATACGGAAGACTCTGAAGCCGGGACTGCTTAAGGGAAAAAGTGAGATGGGACATTTTTTTCCTTCTTGCTCAATCTCTCTTCTGAGAAGGGCCCAGCTCCCAGAGGGGCAATATGATGAGGAGGAAGGAATCCAGAAGAATGAATTGTAACAGAAATTACTGGGCAAGTGTGTGGGGAGGGGGGCTGTGTTGCCGGAGGTCCTGGGTTTTCCTGAGAGCCCACCCATCCTTTTCCCCTGCTCATCAGTGAGGTCCATGTGTTCCAGGTTCATGGGGAGCCTAGAGCCCTGGTGGGGAACTGCTAGGTCATAATGGGATGTCCCCTAACCCCTCTGGGTGGAATTTCCAGCTCTGGCCACCACCCTGTCTGCTTCCTCTTCCTCTGAGTTTCTGGTGAGCTGGGAGTGGGAGGTGTGGGAGGCATGTGAAGCATCTGGGCTGCTGTAGGCACCCCACCCAAGCCCCTCTGCTCACTCAGGGAGAAGGAGTGAAGGGAGCTGTTCTCATCTCCTGGGCACTGTCCAGTGGAGGCCCTCTCTCTGGAGAGCAGGCACTCTGGATAGCAGAGGGAGACAGAGAGTTGCCCCTTTCCTGGCATCTCCTGTCCACCCCCTGCCCTCAGAGCTCTTGGACAGGGCCCCTGAAGCCTCCCTGAAGGAGTGAGGGGGGCTGTTTCTAGACTAGGAAGGTCTTGGGGCCTGGGGAGAACCCAGGAAACTGTGTGATGGGTGGTGTTGGGAACCACCCTGCCTGGTTTCAGAAGCTTTAATCCCCCATGGCTAAGGCTGAGTAAAAGACCTTGGGACCATAAGTCACTAAGGAGACAAAGCTTATCCTCCCAGCAGGGGCGCAGCCTCTGCCCCCTTTACTTCACCCTGCTTGGCCCCGGGTGGATGACTGGGTAGCCAATGATGGGTAAGATTCCTCAAGGAAGAAACGACCTAAGACAGACATGGTCGAGAAGGGGCCATCAGGGAAGGACTTAGGGGGCTATAGAAAATGGGGGTGTGGACCATCACCCCTTGGCTTTGACATAGCCTGTGTCCTCATTCTGTCTGTAAGAAGTCCCCTAATCTCTTGGCTGCATGAATCCCCCACCTGACTTAAGCCTAAAACAATGCCGGAGGCAGGGGTGGCCCTGTGCTGGAATGGGTGGTTTCCGGGGGCAATCAGGCCTAAGAAAGAATGCATAAAATCCTGTGAGACCTGCTTTACTAAGAATACCCTCCATTTAAATGATAAGTGTTCAAGCATAAAATGAGTTTGTTTCCCAAAGTTTTATGGTCCTTTGGCTATCTGACCCTGACTCAGAATAAGCCCTCATAGTTCTTTGAATGTTATCTGTTCCTTGATCATTACTGCCTGACAATGATTGATGAGGTTTACCTGTATTCCTGTGCAAATTGAACCCAATAAAAGCCCATTAAGGAAGAGGCTGAAGGCCCTTCTCCTTTGGGAGATTGACCATCTTTCCTCCCCAAGCAGATCATGTTTTGGTAGACTTATTCTCCTCCGTGGCAGAGGTGGGGGGCCTCTGTTGGCAGATCCTCCCCACAGGGAGGGTGTGTGATTATGCATGTTTCCATCTGCAGTGTTCGAATGGGGTGGGTACGTGTGGGGGGAGAAGTTGTGTGTGTGTCTTGTCTGCTCAGGTGTGTGTGTCGATGACCATCTCTGCGTGGGGTGTTTGTGTGTGACACAGATATGTATATGGAGGTATCTGTATGTGTATGCGCAACTTGGTGGGCAGTGTGTCTGTGTCCATGGGGGAGGGATGTGCGGATGGGTATCTGGGTGTGGGGTATGTCCACAAAGAGGGCTTCTGGGCCCATCTTTTCCCTCTCTCATCCAGGTGCCCTTGGACCTCACCCTGAGCAGGTCGCAGGTTCAAGAGCTTCCCAGAGGGGTCAGCCCCGGTAAAACAGGCCAGAGGACAGGATCCCCACCTCCACTGGCCTCCCCACTGGGCCCAGGACAAAATTTTCCAGTTCCCTCAGAGCTGTATGCTCTTCCAGCACCATTTTACAGAAGGGGAAACTGAGTCATCCACCTGGTCCCTCATCAGTGACAGACCTTTGTTGCTTCAACATGTATTTATTGAGCACCTACTATGTGTCAGGCATAGGAAACCAAGCAAAGCAGACGAGGTGCCTGCCCTGGGGAGCTTACATTTTAGTGAGGGAAGCAGGCACCAGCCAGACAAGGTCATATGGGGAGAAGGGTATAGTGACAATGACAGGGAATGGATGGGACAGACTGATAGGAGGGACACCACCTTTTGTTTGGGGTGGGCAGAGGTTCCCCTCATTTGGCACAATGACCAGAAAGAGGCATCCTGGGAAGAGTTCCCCCACATCTGCATGTTGGCAGACTCTAGTCACTCACCATCTGTCCCCAGAGTCTGCACACCTGGCTCAACACAGCCAGGCGGGGCCCCTCCTCACCCCACTCAGCAAAGTATGTTCCAGAAGATATACTGTGGCTTCTCAAAATGAAGAAAGAATTAGAAGGAAACAGGAACTGCCACACAATATTTGCCTGACCTAGCAGCAGGGCCATAACCCCAGAAGCTGAGCAGGAACAGATGGAGCGGGTGGGCTTGCCTGTGGGTGCTGGGTGGTAATGATGTGTCTGTGAGGGTTCACCATTGTAACACATGTTCCCACCTGGTGGGGATGTTTGATTGTGTGGGAACCTGTGTTTGCATGGGGGCAGGGGGACAATTCCAGGAATGTTCCACTGACAAGTGTAGGAAGGGCTGCTGGGAGCTGTTTATATGTGGGGGATTCCTCAGTAAGTAAGACTGCTCAGCACTGCATCACCTGCATAACCATGGCCTCTTTTGCTCCATGCAGGGAGTGTCCCTGAGTCATTTGGCTGACCCTGGAGACAGTACCACATCCCCAAAACACCTCCTTGGGGATGGCAGCACCTCTCTAAGCTGGTAGGGAGGGAGGGAAGAGGAGTGGCCTTCAGTGATGCTGATGCCCTGCCTGGAATTCTTTTCCCACCTGTCAAGACTCTAGGTGGCATTTCCAACAGGGAGCCCTCCTGAGAGTCCTGGGGAAGGACCTAGGAAGAGATTCACTTCATTTCCCCAGGTCAGCATTTCTGTGTTTGGAGAAGATGAGAAAAGGGGCTCTGCAAGAAACAACTTTATGCACACATTCGTGTATTCAGTCACTATTCAAGACTGCTTACAGGGACTCTGTGCAGGGCTGGCCACTGGAGGTACCTGCTTAGGTACCATGACAATGTTTTGTGTACCCAGAGTTATGGTCTCCTCAAAATTAACTAGTAGAGAAAATGAAGGGTTTAAGTGAGAACTCCAAGGGGCACCCAGAGAGTGGTGGGGCTCCTCTAGATAATGGTGTGGAGACTTGAGAGTCTCCAAAAGATGCCAAAAGATGCCCTTTTGCCTCTCCCCATTAAATAAACACACTTATGTGTGATGGCTGGAGCTCAAGCCGCTGTTTTGGCCCATAAGACAACCCTGAGGCTAGAAGCCAACTGTTAAAGTATGATGGAGCAAGACTATAGGAGGCATCCAAGTCACTGAGGATTATCAACATGCTGCATCAACCCAAGACGTTTCAACTCCAGGCTTTTTACATGACAGAGATATAAACCTCCAAATTGCATAAGCTTCTTGTTGGATTTTCTCCTATTCAGTTAAGCCAAATCTGAAGTGTTACAGGCAGAAGAGTTAAGATTTATTTAAAAAGCAATAAGGAGTCAGTGATGGTTTGAGCACGGGAGGGACACGGTGACAAAGACTTTTCTTTTCTTTCTGACTACACTTTAGGCAGTCTCCTCTGAATCCTTTGCTTGACTGGCTTTGACCTTGTTAGGTCCAGTTTTAGTAAGAATCCTGTCAAGTTGGTTTGGTCAGAATCCCTCACCCTCAATATCTGATCACCTCACACTCCACATTTGACCAAATTCCTCATCTCACACTAACCCCCAGGTGATGCCTGATCACTCTGACCTGCCCTCTGCAAGAATCCTGTTAGGCCAATTCCGCCAGAATCTTCCCTGACCATTGATGTTCCCTGAACATTACTAAGCGGGAGCCCTTAGTAATCCCCCTCCACCTTGCTCCATGCATCTAAATTCCCACTTTTCCTTGTTGTATTTGGAGCTGAGTGCAATTTCTTCCCCTTAATGCAAAACCCCATTGTTGAGCTCCTTACCCCTATCGTGACAGCCCTGAATAAAGTCTGCCTTAGTGTGTTAACAAGTGTCATGAGTAATGTCTTCATTAAAAGTGGTTGTATTTAAAAGATCATTCTGGCTGCTGCATAGAAAATTGGAGCGTGGGCATGAAATTAGGGGGAGGCAGAAGGGATGGGTGGAGGCTGCTGTTCCTGGTGGGATGGTAGAAGCCCAGCCTTGGTGAGAAGAATGGGGACAGGAGGTAAACGGGAGTTACACCTTCGAGGGGAGAGTCTCCGTCTCATCCTCACTTTAAGCCCATCCCTGGCTGCCTTCACTTTTTTTAATCCTTACCCAAGGATATGTTTATATGGTTTTTATTGATTTGAGAGAGAGAGAGAGAGAGAGGACATTGATGTGAGAACCATCCATCAGTTGCCTCTCACTTGCCCTCTGAGTGGGTGTTGTTCCCATTTAAGACCTAGGTTTGTGCCCTGAATGGGAATTGAGCCTGCAAATTTTTAGTGTATGGGATGATGCCCTAACCAACTGAGCCACCAGCCAGGGCCTGGCTGCCATCACTCTTAAAGGTGAAGCTCCCTAATTGAGACTCATACATTTAGCTCATGCTGGCAACTGCCATGTCAACCCACATGCCCTCTCACCTCAGGGCCTTTGTACATGCTCTGTGTAAACTCTCTTGAGAATGTCTTTTCTCCTGTTTGATTCCTCATCTTCTGGAAGATCTTGGGTCAATTAGCCCTTTCCAGAGAAGCCTCTCCGGACTCCTCCAGCGCAGAGATTGTCCCTGCTGTCAGTGCAGTGGGATTTTGTACCATTGCGTGATTACAGACTCAACATCTGCCTCCCCTAAGAGTGTAACACTCCAAGGCGCAGGGCCAACGTGAGTTTTGTTTAGTCCAGGGCTTGGAACAGAGCTCATGTGCTATAAACATTTGTCCAGTGGCTGGATGTCCAGCTGGCTGATTGGTCCTTATTGGGCAGAGAACTTAGGCCAGATTCTTCATTACCTGTTGGCTCCAAATCCTGCCACTAGGCCAGTGCTATCAGAAGGAGCCAACATGGGGAAGTGATGGCACTGGCTGCAGGAGGCTGAAGCCAGGGCAGTTTGGGAGACAACTCCTCCCTGAGACCCATCTGGTCTGATGGGCCTGAGGGTGAGACACTCACTGAGCAATGCAGGCTAATCCAGCCTTCCACATGACGTCCTGGTCCTCAGTTATCCACCTGTCTGCAACTCTCCTGGGCTGGGGAGACTGGGTGGGCACTTTTTGTTTCTGGGTGCTCCGTGCCTGCCCAGCACAGCCTGGCATGGACAACACACCCTGTGAGTGACTGCAAACCACAATTGCACCAAACTTGTGTGAAATTCTAACAGGTTCCAATTAGTTGAGACTTTGAGAAGGAATTTGGGGGGAGAAGGAGGAAAAGAGGCCTTAGCCTGTTCTGGCTGCCATGACAAACTACCACAAACTGTGCAGCTCACACAACAGACATGTATCACTCTCAGTTTTGGAGGCTGGAAATCCAAGATCAAGGTGCTGGCCATCTTGGTTCCTGGTGGAGGGCCCTCTTCCTGGCTTGCAGACAGCTGTCTGCTCATGTCTTCAATAGTCTTTGTGCTCCTGAGGTGGCATGAGGGGGAGAGGGAGGGGGAGGGACTGAGTGGCAGGCAGAGATCTGGGTGCCACCCCACTCCTGGGCCCAGGGGTCCAGGACAGTTACAGGAAAGCTCCCCACGTCCCTGCCCATTATTGCCAACCCGGGTCTGGGCCCAGGACTGACTCTACTCTGTGCCTGGGGGTCGGTCGCCTCTCTGTGCTTCAGTTTCCACTCCCATAAAATGAGAGTAACATCATTTACCTCCAGAGACAGAAAAGTGAAGGAGAGAGTGGAAATTAGGAATAAAATGAAACAAAAACAACCATAAAAGAAAACGAAATCAACAGCTTTCCCCGTTTCATTCTTTGCAGTTTCTTTTTGTTTTCCTTTCCACCCGTGCTTTCCTCCCTTCTGTTCTTGGCGTGTTTCCCTTCGGCCCTCTCTTTATTCCTCGGGATCATTCCTAGATCTCTGAGAGCGCTCCGGACCGTCTGGATTCTGCAGCGAAGGTCAGGTTGGGGCCGGACCGACGCGGTGGGTCAGGGGAAGAACCTGCACTGGCGCGAAGACGGGATTCTCCCACTTTTCAGAGAAGCTCTCAGACTGCGGGTGCGGCACAACGGACACTGGCCCCCGCCGCCAGTAGGAGCTAGTGGCTGTGCGTCCCGCGCTCCCCCTGGTCCTGCGCACGCAGACACCAAGGTCCGACAGAGCTGCTAAGTCCGTTCCTCCCCGCTGCCCAGGGCTCCTGCCCCGGCTCCATTGGCTGGGAGCTCCTGAGGGCGGGTCCTCGGCGGTCTAGTCCCTTGGAGCACGGCCCCTCCCCAGCTAAACTTGAGCAAAATTTCACTTGGGTCCGCAGCGTCCCGTCCACTGGCCTCGCTGGGAGCCGCTTTGCAGGCCGGAAATGAACTGTCCCTTTTCAGTTTTTAAAAAGGGAGTCCCTGACCCCCACCGCCTTCCTGGAGTTGGACTGGATGTGTGTATTGGTGTTACGGAGCTCAACAAAACTGTAAGCGAGCAGACCCGGTGGTCCACATAGTGCCTTGGTGAAAGACCCAACAATTAACGGTGGAAGGAGCAGGTCTTTATTTACAACATTCGAACTTGGGGCGGGGTGGGGGTATGGTGGCCCAGAGCACCTCAGCTCAGAGCCCTCCTTTCCCAGGAGACCCAGAACTTTTCATGCTCCCTACCAGGCTACTAGCCAAAAACATCCCTGAAAGGTTCCCATGTTGTTATCTTAAATCCGCTGCACAAACAGTTCTCCAGTTGTTCTGGAGTGTACGAAAGTCACCATTCTCAAACAGTGGCATTCTCCTTCAGTTACGGGGGTATGTATTCATCAGCCACCGTGTGCTAGTCCAAAAAAGCATGTGCCATGTTACTCTGGATCATGGTGAAACTCAGGGAAAGGCACAGGTCTTAAAGTCCGGGTAAAAATCCAGGTGCAGTAGGAAAGGATCTTGCATGGAAGTGCTTTGCAGCTCGAGTCAGCCAGAGTGTTTACCTCTCCCTTCTCACTTTCAAATCGCAGGGCAAAATCCCTTACTACAGACAGCAAGTCTCTTCCCTCACTATTACTCCTGGCATGGCCAAGAGAGTTCCACACAGCGGCTACATCTGCTTTTCTTCTTTCTAAGCTGCGTGGCAGAGAGATCTACAATGGTTGGAGCCTGTTCTTTTAAATCCTGAAAGTTACTCTCACCTTCCTTTATATCAGACCTGAAAGCACTCACCCAGGTATAGTAAGCTCTCTTCGCATCACCTGCAATGAGCTACATCAAGAGTCAGTCGGCCAATCTCCCTGGATCCAAGCCATCTAGGCATGGCTACTTAACATATTCATAACACTGGCCAGCTGTTCTTGATATGGAAAGTGCCTCTCTACTGGTCTGCCTGCCATCACTCCCCCACACCCCGCCTTGGCTGGGGAGGCTTTGGGGCTTCTCAGCCCACACCCTGTTCTGGGACCAAAGATCAGCCTGCTGTCTCCTAAGCCATGGTGTCTCCCTGCAAACTGGGAGGCCTCTCGAAGCCTCAGTTTCCCATTCTGTAGACTGGGGATATAACTTTTATTTTCATGCTGTTATAGCTCTGCTTTTTAAAAATTTTGAAGTTATATTTTTATTGATTATGCTATTACAGTAGTGCTAATTTTTCTTCCCTTTCTGCCCCTCTACCCAGCACCCCCACTCCCTCAGGCAGCCCCACACCATAGTTCATGTCCATGGGTCCTGCGTGTACGTTCTTGGCTACTCCATTTCCTGTGGTTGTTCGGTAACTACCTATTTGTACTTCTTAGTTGGGAACATAACTTTTCCTACTGAAATGCAGTGTGTGAGAATAAAAGGAGATGGTTAGTTAACCCAGTGCCAGGAGAAAGGTTAGCCACTGTTTTACTTGCTATGTTGATATTTCTCAGTCTCTTAGCTCCCA
This sequence comes from Phyllostomus hastatus, assembly GCF_019186645.2. Lineage (NCBI taxonomy): Eukaryota > Metazoa > Chordata > Mammalia > Chiroptera > Phyllostomidae > Phyllostomus > Phyllostomus hastatus. Next base: position 10,271 of record NW_025333898.1, read on the forward strand.
GTCTTGCCTCTCCAACCTGTTTGCCAGGGGAAACTCATAAAAACAATCGATTCAAATCAACCCCAGGCTGAAAATCGTGCACGGATACCCCCATTGCCGTTTAAGTGCCAAACTTCCCAGCAGAGCTTTCTGTTGTCTTCCACTTGGATCTTTCCCACTTCTCTCTGTGGCCTGCACCCCTCCCCCCTGGGCCTTTGCCCCTGCAGCTCCCTCTGCCAGGAATGACTTCCTCATTCCCAAAGTGATCCTGCCCCTTCACCAGGCCCCAGGCCACCTCTGCTGCTCCCCTACTCCAGGGGTCCTTGAGGACCTCCGTTCTCAGTGCTGGTCTGTCTGTCCTCTTCCCACCCCCAACTGGCCCAGGAGCCCCTCCAGGGCAAGACAGGGTCATGGGACCAGGGCAAAGTAAGTGCTGGGGCTCCCAGTGGGCTGATCTGGGCCCAGGTTGGGCCCTGGGCTCTTGGAGTGGGGTCGAGAGTAGGTTCCCTTGGGAGGGGACCGGTTTTTCTTTGTCCTGCTGAATGGCAAAGTCAGGATGTTTTGTTTGTGTCCCATCAGCAGGGACAGGAATAGGAGCAATCATTCTAGAGGTCCCTGTGTCTGATAGTTCCAGCATGAGTGGCTCAACCATTGTTGACCCAGCCCATTGCTGTTGGCACCATCAGGTCTGTACAAGGTCCCTGGGCCTGGGAAGCAGCCACTATTACTGCCCCATTCGACAGATGAGGTAGCTGAGGCATGGAGCAGTGAGGTCACCTGTCAGGGTCACAGGGAGTGAAGAGCAGAGTCAGGCCTGAAACTCAGGTCTGCTGCCAGGGCCAGGGAGGTGAGGATGAAATACCTGGGTGCTTGCAGTGATGGTGTTAAGGGTGCATGGTTGGCTTCTGGTTACTGACAAGGGCTTCAGTTCTCCCAGAAGAGGCTGTCAGGGCTGCCTCATGTCCTAGGTGGTCAGGGTGCTGGGTGACCCTCTCTGGGAGGGGTGGGGCAGGAGTGCTGGAGGGCCTGCCACTGGATCCCAGCACACAGGTCCTGGGGTTTTGGATCTCTTCCCAGCACTCGGGCCCCAGGGGGCAGGCAGGGGGCAGGCAGGGGGCAGGTGAGCAGTTTCCAGCAGTTTCCAGCATTTTCCAGCTGGGCTTGGCCTGGGATGGGGCTCAGCAGCTCTCATCCATCCTCACGTGCTGTTCCCAGGGCTGCACCCTCCTTCCCCGTTCATATTTCTCTCCCTGTTGTCAACACCCCTCCCACTCCCTGCCCCACCCCTTGCCTCCCCCACTCCCCTCTACTTGGGCTTGCCTCCTCCACCCCCTCCTTTCCCCCTCCTTCCCCTGGAGCCAGGCTCTCTGTGGAACAGTGGAGAGGAATGGGTCACCTTCCTGGCTGTCTCTCAGCCTCTCTGGCTGTCTTGGGCGCCCTCTGTCCTGCCTCAGCTGACCCAGCCCCCCAGGCCTGAAAGCCCTCGGTTCTGCTTGGGTTGAGCTGGGCTGGAGACAGGGAGGAGAGGGCAGGGGAGTCTCTGCCTTCGTTTACAGACCAGGATCCCTGGTACAACTGGGTAAATTTGTGGCTGATCTAGAGCCACAACCCCTACCCCCAACTCCACCCAGTTTTCCTTCCACCCTCTTACACTAGCCGACAGGTGGGCATGCCTGTTCTTAACCGGCTCTGCTCTGTGTCCACTGATGGGATGATTCTAGTTAGTATGTAAATGCAGGCTCAGACCCTGACACAGAAGTTGGTGGACAGTGGCCATCATACCTTCATTGACCCTGGCCCCCGACCAGTTCTCTAGTAACCTCTCTTCTTCCATTTGTGCGGGCTAGTACTCATCCTTGCCTGCCAGCAGTGGCTTGGCCCTGGGGCTGGGAGGTGTCTGGTCTTGATGCCCAGCCCTGGCTTTCCCTAGCCAGGAACTCACAAAAGGCTCAAGACACTCACCCTATTCAGAAAAAGCGGCTTAGAAATAAGACATAGGCCTGGAGAGGTTTGGCTTTGATGAGAACCATGCTGAGAATGATGCTCCCAACGTGAAACCAGCTCTTGTTCTCCTGTCTTTGTGCTCTCAAGGGTCTGAAAGCTACCAAGAATGGGGCCTTGTGAAATGAACTGACAAGTTTCCTCTCGCTAAAGTGTAAATGACTGACAGCACTACTTCCAAGGGTCTCCTCCCTGGAGGAAGGAATTGGCTCTTTGGCTCGAGACAAATTTGAGCCCCCAGCCAACTGCCCACTCGCCGGACAAGGACCTACTCTGCGTGAGTCTCAGACTGGCTAGGGGAGGCTTCCAGAGACTGGCCAGCTCTGTGCCTCAGTATCCCTGTTTGTGGAATGGCAGACTTGGGGTTGGGGTAAAGGGTGAGGAACTGGGAAGGGTGAGAAACTTGTGAAAACTGGAGGGCACTGTCCAGGCCCATCAGAGCCTGTCGTGATCTAGGGGCATGGGATAGAAGTCACCACAGCTGGGAAATCACCAGGTCCTAAATCATTGACCTTTAACTGCACACAAGCCTTTGATCTTGTGACCTCAGCTTCCTCAGCTGCAAAATGGGGACAGTAGCAGGGCTGCCCAGTGCTGCAAAGGACCCACATGGTGCCTGGCAGATGCAGTCCTCGGGCCGATGAGTGCAGGCTGCTGCTCTTACTAATAACTTGTTGTCAGAGAGATGCTCAGAGAGCTCTTAGTCCAACACCCTTTTTTCAAATGGGGAAACTGAGCCCTGAGAAAATCTGCCAAGGCCATCCAGTGAGTCGCTCTGCTGGGTCCTGTGTGAATGGCTCTGGGAGCCGTGCAGTGCACCCCTCTGGATGGCTGTGCGTGGTGGCCCTGGCCAGGACCCCCAGGGCCCAGCTGTGGGCAGAGGTGTGGTTGAACGGGGTGTGCCCCCCGAGAGTGGGTGGCTGTCTGGAGGGCTGGTGGGGGCCTCTCCCACTTTGCCCCTCTCTGTCAGGACGGTGAGGGCCTCCCAGGGCCCGGTCTACAAAGGAGTCTGCAAATGCTTCTGTCGATCCAAGGGCCACGGCTTCATCACCCCAGCGGACGGCGGCCCCGATATCTTCTTGCACATCTCTGAGTGAGTCAGTGGTGGGTCTGCGGGGTGTGGGGCTGGGGTGGGCACTGTCTTGGCTCCTCAGTGGCAGAGGGAGTATGTGACTCTGATGTGGGCCAGGTATGAAGGTGTGAGGCCAGGCGTGTGTGACCTGGTGAGACTGTGTTCAGAGCTGGGTTTTTGAGACTGCTCTTGGTGGGGCTGGTGTGTCAGATGCTGCAGGCGACAATCTGCCTGTGTGTGTGTGTGTGTGTGTGTGTGTGTGTGTGTGAGAGAGAGAGAGAGTTGGGAAGCATTGGGGTGGGGTGAGCACCCATGTGGACGGGGAGGGAACGCCCCTGTGAGCCGGGGAATCTGTGTTTGCCCTCTGGGCGGTTTCCTGCCCTACCTCGGGGAAGTGGCCTGGTGAGGTTGGGGGCTGCCCTGCCCCACTGACCCAGGAAGTCTGGAGCTGGACCCTTTCTCTGGTCACTTGCTCACTGACGTCCTTCCTTCCTGAGCATCTGGAGCCATAGGAGGGCCCGGGGCGGGGCCCACGCATTGTAGGCCCCGGCGTCCTGCAGTCTGTGTTTCGCCTCCTGCCTGCCAGCTGGCCTTCAGATAGGTGGGGACCTGATCTGGCACCCCGAGCTGTACCCCCTCCTTTGGCCTCAGCATCCCCTGATTTCTCATTCCCGTTTGCGGGGCAGGCCTGTTCGGCATGGCAGACCTGGCAGTACAGACTGGGGCAGAAGTAGGTTCACAGCTGTGAGTGTGGGAAACACAGAGTTTATTCTTATATTATCATTTAGTAAGTATTGTGTTATTTTCCATGTGCACAACTGTAAACCTACTTTTGCCCCACCCTGTATATAGAAACCATGTTTTTTTTTTTTTTTTTTAAAGATTTTATTTATTTATTTTTAGAGAGGGAAGGGAGGGAGAGAGAGAGAGAGAGAGAAACATCGATGTGCGATTGCTGGGGGCTGTGGCCTGCAACCCAGGTATGTGCCCTGACTGGGAATTGAACTGGCGACACTTTGGTTCGCAGCCCGAGCTCAATCCACTGAGCTATGCCAGCCAGGAGAAACCATGTTTTTGAAAATTGGGTCCTATTGCAAATGTCTGCCATGAGGGGAGAATATTTCTGTTTTAGCGTCCCCACCCGCAGCCCCACATTCTTGCACGTCGGGTCTCTTGGGCAGACCTTAAATGCTAAAGCAGCACATTTTATGCACGCCTGCCTGAGTGCAGGCGTGGACGTGTGTTGCCTCTATCCTACTGCAAAAGGATTTGTACTAGTTTACAGAGATATACACAGGGCATCCAGAAAATAAGTCGGTAAGGAAACATGGGGTTGGGGGCAAGTTAGAAAGATGGAGATGCTGCGATGCCCAGCTCCACTGCTGGGAGTGGCTGAGCGTCTCGGTGGCCAAGTCAGAGGGAAGCTCCATTTGCTACTTGATTCTTCAATTTGAGCAAACCAGTTCTGGGGGGCTGCTGGCCCTGGTGTTCGGCATCTGAAGGGGATTTTGGGGGTCTCATCAAGGGGGTGTTAAGGAGAACACCTCACCATCATGTCTGGGATGGTGACTCATGTCCTGTAGAAAGTAAGGGAATATTCTGGCAGTGGTACCAAGAAAAAGGACCCTTCCTGGAACTATCTTTGAGCACAGAAGGGTCTTTGCCGGAGGTGCACCAGGTTCCTGGGGAATGAAGAGCAGGGGTGCAGGCTGTTTGCTGGGACTCTGGGGCCAGGGTGGGGTGCTGCGGCTGCTCAGGAAGCCTGTACCCAGGTCATCTTTCGCCTCCCAAGTGACTGCCTCATTTCTGTCTCTGGCTCAGACGGGCTCCCCCTCCTCTTCCGTCCACAAGCCCATGGCACCCACGCTTAACACGGAGCGTGAGCAGCCCCGGGCGGCTGAGCCCTCCCTGACTGTCTCAGCACCCGAGGTCCCAGGGAAGCAGCTAATGGGGTGGGGCGCTCCTCCACCACAATCTGAGGCCGAGGCCGAGGCCGAGTGGTGCTGCGCCAGCGTGGCTGCTGCCTGTGATTTTCCATGTGCACAACTGGAACTGGCGGGAGGCAGGTCCTCGGAAGGGGTCGCCCTGTGACCAGAGCTTTTCTGAGTGCTGGGCACTGAGTGCTTTTCTCCCCCCAACAGTGTGGAAGGGGAGTACGTCCCGGTGGAAGGTGACGAGGTCACCTATAAGATGTGCTCCATCCCACCCAAGCACGAGAAGCTGCAGGCTGTGGAGGTGGTCATCACCCACCTGGCGCCGGGCACCAAGCACGAGACCTGGTCTGGCCACGTCATCAGCTCCTAGGAGAGGCCAGAAGCACTCCTTCTCCTGGGCTTGGGGGAGACTTTGGGGGGAGGAGGAGGCAGGACCCTACCGGACATGACATTGCACTGCCCGAGATACACCTCAAAGTGGGGGAGTGTGGTTCCTTTCAAGTGTCTCCTGGAGGAAGGGTGTCGGGCAGGCACAGGGGTGTCCTGGCCACCAGCACAGTCTCTGACCATCACAAGAACTTCACCATCTGAAAAGTATTAAAAGCATTGAACAAGGCAAAGCGCCGGCTGGTGGCTGAGTAGAGGGTCCAACCGTCGCCCTGGGGGTGGGGCAGGTGGTATTTCTCCAGCCCACAGAGTCCCTCATCCCCGGCCCCCTGGGGTTGGAGGCTCAAAATTCTGCTCGGTGGTGACAGGGACGCTGTGTGTCTCCCCAGCATGACTTACCACCCAGTGCCTCCTCTTGTGCCTCCTTGGCCTTGGACGCAGCAGGCATTTTTGTAGATTCTAGGCTTGGCTGGTTCCAGGGGAGCTGGCTTCAGGGGGTGGGGGGAGAGGGTGGGAGTAAGGTCTTGGGTGCCTTTGTAGCAGGAGATGTCCCAGCTGGGTGTCCGGAAAAGTCTGTCCAAGAGCCCTCAGCCCTCCACCTGGGCATGCCTTGCTGAGAGGGGAGCTCTGACCCTCAGGAGCCTGGCTTTTCCCCTTGTCTCCAAGTTGAGTGATTACAGCTCAGCAGCCATTTCCCATCCCCTGGCATGTGGGTGGTGGGTGGGGGAGGGAGAAGGGAGTGGAGAGGGGAGGGTGTTTGTTGAAAGACCGACCTTCTCCCACCCAAAAAAGAGTAGGTAGCTTGCTTTCTGACAGCCTGGTAAAGTCAAACGGTGAAGGAGAAACACACCTTCAGTGAAGGGGTTTTCTTGAAAGCGGCTGTGAAGCAATGCTTAGGAGGTTTTGTTTGTAAATAACTGGGGCTGTCACCAGGAGCCAGCTCTGTTTACGCTTCAGTGTTGTGAAACTTTGTACGTAGTTCCAGTAAACAAGCCTTTGGGATTTTACTTGCTGTGGTTTGGTTTGGCGTTAGTTATGATTTCAACATAGAAATAGCTGGGTGATATGTTTTGAAATATGTGGCTTATATGTAGTCAAGAATCCATTTGTCAACACGGGGACGTGACTCCTTTACAGCTGGCTTTTGGGTAGACCAGGATGTTCCGGACAAAAAACAGGACTTTGGATGCAGGGAGCAGTACCTGGTTTCATCGGGTGTCTTCCATTCCGGGGACAGCTTCCTCTTTCAGCCCGGAGACAGCTTCATTGGAAGTGGGTGGGAGGCTGGAACTGATAGGGGCTTAAGACTTGGAAAATTTTAGCTTAAGGGAAATAGGCATAAACCTAGCAAGTAATGTGTATGTTAAGCTTTCGTTTCAGAAACTACAGATAAGGCCCATCCTGGCACCTGAGAAAAAGCAGCTGACCTCATGGGGCACTGGCTAGAGATTCCCACCTGGAGACATCCCTACCAGGAAGAAGCAGGCAACTACCCCTCCCCCTTGAAGAAAGCTGTTGAATTTAAAAGCTCTCACGACCCTTGTTTGCCCTCCCCCAACCCCCTTATAAAAGATCTGGCCAGGAAAGAAAGGGGAAGATGGTTTGTTAGGGTATGAACCCGCCATCTTCTCGGATCGCTGGCCATCTGAATAAAGCGCCTATAAAAGATTCAATCGCTGTCATTGCTTATTAGATTAGGTAGTGACAGGCAGCCTGAACGCCGGTGTGTTTTCTGGTTACAGAACTACTTTGCTGATGGCTAGTGCAGTTGTTTTAAAACAGACAAGTAAGTGTGTTGATGTGTGTGCAGTGAAACATCATGGTTAAATGACTTGATCTGCTTTTCCCTGGCCCGTTGTGTCCCTTGAAGGGTCCTCTGCCTCCTGCCTCTGCCTTCTGCTGGGCCCAAGGTGGCCTTTGCCTGCTGGCCTTGAATGTGCTCCAGGTGGTCCCTGAAGGCCTGTTGGGTCCAGACGAGGCTTCCAGAGCCACTTCTGCCAAGAGCCCGAGTCTTGTGTGTGACTCCAGCAGACTTCACCTGCCAGTGGGTTGGGAATTGGATGTGCTGTAGTGACCTCTGTGTGACCTATGTGTGGACAGGAATCCTTTGTGAAGGGCACTTGCAGTCCTTGTGTGACCACATCTCCTTCACTGGATGAGTATGCTAGCACTGCAGGGTGTTAGAGCTGGAAGGGCTGCCCTCCCCACGCAGAGTCTCAATGGACAGAAACTCCTGGAGGCTCTGGGAGGACTTATGTATGGTGTTGGTGACCCTGCTGGGAGTAGCGTCCAGGATTCCTAAATCCAGATCTTTCCTCCCACCGGCCACCTTCCTCTCAATAAAGTCTGTTTTGCCCAAGGCTGTGTGTGGTTTGTTAAGTGGGGAGAGGGGGGAGAAGGGAGGGGAGGCTGGCTCTGAGGAAACTTCTGGAAGCCAGCAGGTAAGGGTGGCTCCCCAAACCAGGCTGACTCAGTGGTGCCACTTCCTAGTCTGGTTGTTTTGGGGGATGGGCCAGAAAAATGGGATCGTCCTTTTTTCTTAATCACCATTCTCAGGCAGGAGAGCTGAGGTCCAGTGTGGCTTTGTGACAACAGAAAATGCTAGTTACTCTGCCCCGTGTGGACAGATTCCCCATTGATGTATTTCTACTTTGCCTGTGCGGGGATGAGCCTGAGAACAAGGCAATCCAGACAGAAGGAAGTTCAGGAGTGGGGGCATGGAAGCCCGGTTCTCAGTGTCCAGGAGGGCAGAGGGGGAAGAGGAGGCTGGGCTGGGAGCACAGGCGGGCTGCTCTGGGAGGGTCTCCATGTGTCAGGGTGGGAAGTGGCCCTGGGCGCGAGTTTCCCAGAGGAGGTAGAGAATACTGAGTTTTGGTGGTGCGGAAGTGAACATTTTTATTGTAAGATTTTCAAATTGTATTAGGAAAAACTAGAACCAGCTCACTGAACCTGTTTAGGGAGAGGCCAGAGTAGGCATTTAGTTCAAAAGTGGGAGGTTTGAGGACGTCTTACACTGAGAGGATGTTACACAGGTGGCATGAGAGAGGCCTTTGCAAGAAAATGCAAGTGATGCTGAAAACCAGCTGCAAGCAACAGGGCTGGGAAGAGTTCCAGAACATGACAGGGGGTGCCCCAGAGGGAATACAGGTGCAAGGGCTCAGAGGCCTGGCTGCCCTGCCCAGGTGCCTGCCAGGGCTGAGATCAAGGAGCACTTGGGTGAAAAGGAAGAGGAAGCAGTTCTTGGAAAGGAAGTGGTGCAAGGCCACCTTCACCCAGCCCTTCCTGAATCCACATGGGCTCCACTGGGCCGGACCCTTCCGTCACTCCCCACTCAGTTGTCACACTGATTTTGAGCCTCCTCCAGTTCCTCCCTCAGGATCAGGTTCAGGTGCTACACGAGGTTCAGAGGGGCCTTCCTGGTGGCCTCTAGCTGCAGTAGCGGTCTGCTGTGCCCTCTACACAGGCCCTTATCCCGAGACTGCTTAAATCCAGCGCTAAACACCAGGTCAGCTTCTGCAGTGCTGGGATGGGACTTGCTTTCTTACTGGCCTCAGGCTGCTCGGGGCACAGCCTCTGTGCTTCCCGCTGCTCAGCACTTGGCCACCATGTTTACAGCTCTGGCGATGCTGTCTTCATCCTGCCCACTCCCCAAGGCTGAGGGAATGACTCAGTGCATCCTCCTCTGCAAAGCAGGCCTAAGAGTCCTGCGTACAGGGTTCCTGGGGGCTGACCTGAGTAATAGCTCACACACACCACTGCAAGGGCTTTACTGAAATTAAGCTATCTATGCAGTAGGGGTGGCATCCCATTTGACAGAAGAGCAGACAGGTTGACATGAAGAAGTAATCAGAATGAGAAATAGGAACAATAAAATCACTTTAATTTGCTACTTTTCATTTGCAAGCCCATTCCAGTATCATTTGCAAAATACTTCAACAAGGAAAGATGCCATGGGATGGCCTGTGCTGAGAACTGCCCAGAGACATCACCCGTGTGGTGCGGGGTGGTGGGTGGACTGATCCAGAACTGACAAGCCCAGGGCCAGGTTTGGGGGAGAACCAGATTCCTCTGTGATGAAAGCACCTCGTGGGAACACGGGGGTGTGGGGGTGCAAAGCACATGGATTCGGGTTGGTGGGCCCCAGCACCAGGTGGTAGAGCGCTGGTGGGTCCCGACATTTCCAATGCTAAAAAGGGACATGTTAACCGTTGTCTTGGAAAGCGGTCTTCCACCCTGTTGTGGACCAGGGCCTGGCGATGCCTTCCAGTTTCAGGAGGAGCTTGCAGAACCTGGAAGGGAGGAGTGAGGGTCCTAGGCCCCACCATGGCTGCTCCCAGCCCCGAGGTCAGAGGCTGGGTCAGGGCCAGGGTCAACACACTTCTTTTTTTAAAGATCTGCAGAGAAACAGTGCAGCTTCAGCTCTGTTAATGAGTGAGGTGTTCACCAGGTCCCCGAGAAACCTGAGGTAAGTAAGGCCTGGGGAAGCCCAGCCAGGCTAGTAAGGAGGCTATTTGGTGAGGTGTGACACCCCAAGTTAGTCTCTCTGAACCTGGGCTTAGAGCATGCACCCGGGGGAAGGGCTGGGAAAGGCTGCATGTCTGTTCAGTTCTCCCTGGGGCCTGTCGGTACCTATTTCCTCCCGTCTCCATGGTCAGAGAACCGGCTGTCCCCTATGTAGTGACTAGTGAGCGAACCTGTGAACCAGGCCAGCTGAGCTGTGAACTCCTTTGTCTCAGCTGTCACTTGGCCAGCCAGCTATGCACAGGCCATGCTGAGGTCTGTGGCTCTCCAACAGGAAGTGAGGTGGGGAAACAGTGCACATGGTCACTTAGCTTAATACCACCTGATGGCCACGGTGCCCTTGGTTCAAAACTGCCACCAAGCTGACACTCAGCAGGTGCTTCATTTCAGGAAGTGTTTGAAAATTTCTGTCCTGGGTTGGATGGCTGTAAGTGTCCTGTGGGCATGTGAGGGAGGGATCGGGGTTTGGTCACTGAATGACCCTCTCAGACTTGTCAGCTGGGCCTCCCTCCCTCCCACGGGAAGGGACATTAGGGGAAGAGCTCTTCACAGATCCTGCGTGTGTCCTCAGGTGCCGTCACTGTGTAGTCCACCGTCCTCAGGTCTGTGAAGATCTCGTGGTCGTTTCCACCCTGCAAAGACATGAAGCAGATGCTGCTGCTGCAGCCCTGGAGCCCAGGGCTGCCAGACAAATGAGGACCTTGCCATTTTATTGGCAAGGAGGGTTCCTTGGTTACCTCGTTCCTCTGGAAACTAAGAGACAATTGTCACTGAGAAAGGGTTTATCACCTTCTCCTGAACTGCAATTCAGCTGGGAGCATATAATTATGCTGATGAAAGAACTCACGATCTAAGGCTTATTTTTCTAAAAAGGCAAGCTTGGCAGGGGACAGAATTCTCCGAGTCATCAATCTGTTTTCACTGTGCCCAGACTCATAACGAGTCACAGGGAGTGGGCAGGACAGACATCCAGAGCAGCTCTGCTCCCAGAATTTTCTGAGGTGACAGGGGCCACTAGTCCCATGTGACCATAGAGCCCTGGCCATGTGGCTAGTGTCTGAGCCAGGTCGCCTGGGTTTAGATCCTGATTCTACCACTGACGAGAGGGGTGCTTTGGGCAACTCCCCGCCTGTAAAATGGGGAGTGATGGGACTTCACCATGGTACTAGGGGCCAGTTGATGAGACCAAGGGATCTGGGTGAGGTCCCTGGAAAGCAACCTGTGTCAGCTGCAGCAGCTAATCCAGCTTTCTGGTGTTTCCCCAGGTTCTTTATCTGCCGTGGCTCCGGGAGTTGGGCAAGGGCATGGTTCTGGGAGGACCTGGGCTTGCTGCTGGCTGTGGGGGGGGGGGGGGGGCGGCTTCCCATGACTGGGGGTCCCCAGCCCCATTATCCCAGGTGAATGAATCGAGCTTCCTGCCCGGAGCCTGTGCGGGGAGGGGGAGGGAAGCCCCTGCTTTCCTTCTCAGGGAATTTATTTTCCTCTTACTGGATAAGCAGTCTAACTCATAATCTTAAAAAAAAATTAGCTAGTTTGTCATACAATGGCAATAACCACTGAAAACACAGGTTATTCTCAAAAGATTCTGTAGAAAACCTGGCATCCTTCTAAAGGGTTGGCTGACCCCTCAAGTTCCTACTGTTCTCAGAACCCATCCCCAAGCAGTTGGCTTTCCCAGGTGGAAGTGAAATTCAAGATTTTCGGATGGATTGCTGTGGGGCCCTAGGTGTGCTGGGTGCAGGAGTCATGCTGGGCAGCGGTGACCTTGGAGCCACAAATGCCCCTTCCCAGTACGGCCTCGGGAGCCTGCTGTGCTCTGGTCACTCAGAAGCCCTGAGTTACATGGGCAGCATCTGCCACTCAAGGAGGTGAGCATGGAACCACTTGTAGTAATTCCTATGATTAAAAAAATAAATAAAAGGAAACAACCAGATTTCCCTGGAAATGGCATGGTAGGTAAACACCAGCACAGAGAACTATGTTCAGAAGAAAATCAAACTCCTGCACTGTCCAGAAGAAGCAGACACCTCTCGGGGACAGGGTCACTCCCTGGCACTCCCAGACTTAGGAGGGAGGAGGCAGTAATCACCTATCCCGACAAACCTGGTGGACCAACTGCTCCCTGCCTGGCACCTTTTCAGCAGCTGGAGACACAGTGGGGCAAACAAAACCACAAAGGGACAAAGGGCTGCCTTCCAGCTCCGTGGGCCACGGGGAAGAGCTGCAAAGAACAGAGGGGAAGGGAGGCCCTGGCCGGGCAGCTCAGTTGGTTGGAGCATCGTCCGAATATGCCAAGGTTGCAGGTTCAGTCTCCTGTCAGGGCACATACAAGAAATCAACCAGTGAATGCATGAATGAGTGGAACAACAAATCAATGTTTCTCTCTCTCTCTCTCTGAAAGCAATTTTTAAAAATTCAGAAAGCAGAAAGAAAAAGAATAGAGGGGGAAGGAACCTGGGGTGACAAGGGAGGGGCCTTTGAGCAGACACCTGAAGGAAGTGAGGGGACAAGTCATGTGACTGGCTCTCCATAGGAAAGGCAGCTCAGTACTCACAACCTGATGGTTGGGGCTGGGAGGGCCAGGACCCAGAGAGTATGGAAGATCTTAGTAGGGATCTGGGACTTTCTGTGACGCCACCAGAAAGCTGCAACCCAGGACACAATGAGATTCACCTACAGCAGGACCTTTGGGGAGAATGAAGGGGGGATGAGGACCCACAGTTGAGCTAGGAGGCTCCTGCAGTCAGCCAGGGTGCAAGGTGAGGACAGAAGCCAGTAGCTGGGGAGAGTGACCTCTGAAACAAGGAAGGTTCACAGCTGCTACGGCTGCCCCTCCCTGGAGAGGATGTCACACTAGAGGACAGATGTGTACCTGACAGATACCTAACTTGGCATGAGTCTCCCATGGTCCTGCTGGGAGCTAGTGTAACTCACCCACATTCAAGGAAGCGGGCCCAGAGAACCCAAACTTCCCCCTTCTGGGCTGGGCACCTTTTTCAGCTCCACTTGCTTGCTACCATCCTTTCCCTCCTGCCAGGGAACCTGGCCTCCTCCTCTGCTCCTTTGTGCAGGTGGTGCACACAGCTTGCACACCAGAGTCAGAGGGAGGGCAGGAGAAGCAGAGCCAGAACACTGAGCTAGTTAGAGTGCACCCTCTAGAATAATGAGGCCTCAGACAACCAGAAACTTCAAACACTGCATTTGCATGTGAACTGAAGGTTACTTGACTCCAGCTGGGGCAACTCAGCTTCCAAGACCCAAAACAAAACCTGGTTCCTGAGCGCAGATAAGGGGGGTGCAGGAGCAAAGAGATGGATAACTGATCACAGTCTTGTTAGAGTGTATGTGATGGGTCCAAAGGCAAGGCCACAGCTCAGTCAAACTGCCCACGGATATTTAAATCCCCAGCAGGCCCAGGCCTGGGGATGAAGCAGAAGGCAGTGTCCGCTGTGTTCAGATGGCAGGGGAGGGGGCTGAGGAGTGTCCAGTACCCACCTACCCCAGTTCTGCACCCGCTGTCACAGACGTGAACCCTGATTATCCTGATGTTGGAGACAAAGAGGAGACCGAGTTAAGAGTGAACAGGTGGTTCACAAAGTGTTAGACTGTTTTCATGCCACCACTGCCTTAAAGCCCAGATGCTTTTTTACACAAAACATTGGGCAAGCAGGTTTTCTCGCCTGAGAATTCAGAAAGGCTAGGGGCAACTGGGCCGGTGCAGCCCCTGGGAAGCCAGGCAGAGCAGTCTGGGGCATATCTTCCTGAGCCCTAGCCACCTCCTCCCCGCAGCAAACCAAGTCCCCAGCCTCTAAGCTGAATGAGTCTGAGGGGAAGGGTGCCGGGGTTTCCAGGGCTGACTACTACTTAGAAAAGCAAGGGACAAGCTCTTTGCTCTGCTCTCTGGAGGTGCTCAGAGTCAGCGGCACGCTTTGTGTAAGATCAGATCCCGTCAGAGGGAGGCTGTGTGTCCAGGACAGAGGAGGCGGTCAGGCAGGCCTCGGAGCCTGGAGGGCTTGGTGGGGAAATGGCTTCTGACTGACAGCTCTTAGCTCAGGTGCCATTTCCCTGGAAGCCAGCAAAAACATTTGCCTTGATACACAGAGAGAAAAGAGTTTTCAAAATGTCTGTCTCTGAATATGAAGAAAAGTTTGAAGTAAGTATTTGAACAGCTCTCTGCCTAGTTTCCAGGATCAATATGTTGTTAGAAGGTTTAGATGGCTGGACTTGGGCTCCCACTTCCCGGAAACCACTGACAAAAAGGATCACAGAGGAGGGCAAAGAATGTCTTGAGAATGTTCATCAGTGTTAGTTACAACAGCAAAAATCCACAACCTGCAAGTGCCTCTACTAGGGAAGCGGGGAAATGAACTACGTCTAAATGATGAACTGTTTGTTGTACCACCATTAAATCTTGTTTGCAAAGAAGACTCACTAACGTGGGGGAAATAAAATATGTGAAGAGAAGAAAGGCAGAAAATAAGGCAATGAACATGCCGGGGTCCCACATTTGGGGTTAACTGTGCAGAGAGAAAAGCCTGGGAGGCAAATCAGCTGTGACTACAAGTGACTTATCCTTTCTTCTTCATACTTTTTCCAATTTCCTATAATAAATGCATATTACTTAAGAATGGTGTGGGGGAACCTTCCCCGAATAGCATCCATTGTTCAAAAGCAGGTAAGATACAGAAAGCACAATTGAAAGCCTGCTAATGTGGTGGTTAAAGAATAGAAAATAAATTCCCAAAAGAAGTCATTACCTGATTGTCTCCAGAACTGCTCTCTGACCTGTATGCCTCAGTTGTTTGGGTGCTGTCCCACAAAGTACAAGGTTACCTGCTCCATCCCCAGTTGGGGCACACGCCAGGGATTTGGGTTCTGCCCGCAGCAGGGGCACGTACAAGAGGAAACAGATCGATGTTTGTCTCTCACATCAATGTTTCTCTCCCTCTCTTTCTCCCTCCTGTCCCCTCACTCCAAAAATAAATAAATTAAATCTAAAAAAGAAAAAAAAACACCCCAAAGAACTACGCTGCATTGTGTAAAGTCCCACCTGACGCTCCAGGTGGCTCTTTACACACAGGAAGAACATCATCTTTACAGAAAACTGTTTTGGCCCCTGAGAGCTCTCTTCTCAGCCTGTGCAAAATGGCACCAGTTTGGAAGGCCTGAAGAAGCTTCTGGCCATTCCTTACATCTTGGGTGCAATGAATTTCATCAGCTTACTTTTCCTGAAGACATCATGTCACAGGTGTGCACAGGTGTGCACAGGTAACCAGGTTCTTAGTGATCGAGGACAAAGAATTGAACCAAACACACAAAGTTTATAGCATAAAGAAAGAGGGGAGGTTTATTAAGTGATAGTACACGCCACAGGACACGGGAGTGGGCTAGCTCTGAGCAGAGGAAAAAAAAGGGGCACGTGGGCTGGGGGATTCTATTCTTATAGGGGCAGAAGCCCCCCTGCTAGTCTTTGGCGGGCTTTTCCTGGGCAGGTACAAGGAGTTGGATTTCAAAGCTACTGCGTGTGTGTGGTTTCCCATGACTTTCTTGATTGGCTACTGGAGAAGGGAGTCCCACAATGTTATTTCATTATAATGATATTATAATGAATCAGGGGTAGTGCGCAGTCGCATTCTATGATTCAGAGTTATCCCAGAAAACAGGAACAACCCGTCTTAGGGGGTCTTTGTCATGTATAGATGTTTTCTACCTCAGCCCTGCAGGGCCTCTGGAGCTTCCTTCCTGACTACCTCCTGCCTCAATCGGTTACTCAAAGCCTGCACTCTGGAGCATTGCAATGAGAGGATGTGAGTATAAACCACTTCTCCCTGTCATGAAGAAAATGGCCCACTGGTACCCCTGAGAGGCACCACGTTCGTTTGGGAACTAGAATCTTTCCCACCCGTGGAGAGAGGGTGTGTTGACTGGAAAGCGTGCTCATTTAAAGAGCAGGTACCGGTAGTTTGTTCTGTGCCACCAGCTCTTTCATTTATTACCCAGGGTAGACCTTAGCAGCAAGTGTTCTGGAGTGGGCCAGAAGTGAAGGGATAAACACTCTCCACAGGCAGCATTTTGATGCATCTGCTGGTACAGTATAGCCCAGGATGCCTGGTGGCAAGAAAGGCAGAAGGGCACAGAGGGCAGGAGGAATTTAAAGGGAGCCACTGAGCCCAAGGCTAGCCAGTGAAAGCCTGGTGCTGAGCCTCCCCTGGGGCCTCCCAAGGGCCACCTCCTTGGGAACCCACCCGTCCTAAGGAGAGCCTCCCTCTGCTGCCATGCTGGCTCTGGGGAAACTCCTCCTAGGGATTCCTCCTGCTGGCGCTGGTCTTGGACACCAGGCTCTGCTCCCAGTGCCAGTCTAGCCTCAGTCCTGGACTAGGGATTGCTGACACCCCCAGGACAGCTCCTGTACCCTGTGTGTGATGCCCAGGACCGACCCCTCCCCTCCTACGTGTCCCCAGTGCCTGTTCCTGAATTCTAGACTCCTTGTCCTCCTCTCATTTAGGACTCCTAGTGCCCAACCAAAGTGAATGCCCCTGGGAAATAAAACACTGGGAAAAAGAAAGTAAGAGCAAGGTCCCCGAAATGCAAAAAGCATTTGACAACAGCCCTGAGCCAGGTGTTCTGGAAGGCACTGGAGGAGGGCAATATTTAATTCAAAAGCCAAGCCCCAAAGGCTCAATTCTCACCTCCACTGAGGTGTCCAAGCACTGAGTGTCTTGAGCACTGAGGGGAGGGGATCTCAATCACCTCACAGGACAGAAGCATCACCAGTTTGAGCTGGGATGCAGGGTAAGGTGTAAGTAAGAGGAAAAAAGCCCATTTGTCCACTTCCTCCCTGCAAGCCAAACTGCACAGTGAACCTGCAAAAAACGCTTCCATACTCACTGGCATGGTTTTGTCTCCAAAGAAATAAGTGGTCTTATAGCCATCATTTTCCACATGTCCCAGGCAATACCTCTTGTCCCATCCATCAGGAAAGACATCAAAGCTGATATGGCCTCCTGCCAAGTGGGGAGGGGAAACACAAAAGCTAAAGGTGGAAAGGAGGCTAATAACCTGTCACTGGAAAAACATGCCATTTACTTGTATCAGCAACTGGATTGCACGGTTGATTTACATTGCTTTAGGGATAGGTTCTAGTTCATTCCACCTTATGAGTTTTTCCAACATTTCATCTAAAATCTAGAAACGAGGCCTGGAGTATCAGCTCAGAAGGAGGGATGCATTTGCATTTAGATGCTCTGTCAAGAGCTGGGTGTAAAGGAAGCTTGGGGTGGGTGGGGTGGGGGGTGATGTGATAGGATTCAGCTGTGCTCATCTCCAGCTTCAACACATTGCATGCAGCTCATCGTGTGGGAAAAATGAAAATCACCTGGGAGGTGATTTATAGGCAGCTTTCACAGGCAACAAAATCCCTTTCGCAGCTTTGTCACAGAAAGATGTTCATCTCACAGTTCAAGAATACTTAAAAACCCACCCATTCATCTATTATATACCATCCCTCCGCATTTCCATTTCCCCACAACCCCACATTTATTAGAGCCGGTAAAGTGGAAGGACTTTAAGTGATGACTCATAGGCACTGACAGGAGAAACCAACTCGCTTAAAGCATTTGACGGGCATATTCCACCAAAAAACAAGCCTGAGACATCAGTGTTGAGGGATAAAGTCTGTCTCAGCCACGAGAAACATTCAAGTGCTGGTCGATCATGGCTAATAAAAGTCTGGTGAGCCTAGAGAAGTCCCTCGCTTCTTTCTTTCAAGATTTATTTATTTTTAAAGAGAAGGGAAGGGAGAGAGGGAGAGAAACATCAATGTGTGGTTGCCTCTCACACGCCCCCTACTGGGGACCTGGCCTGCAACCCAGGCATGTGCCCTGACTGGGAATCAAACCAGCGACCCTTTGGTTTGCAGGCCCAAGCTCAATCCAATGAGCCACACCAGCCAGGCCTCACTCCTTTCTGGGCCTCAGTTTCTTGATTTGTGGAACCAACTGAGTTGACTTCTGAGGTTCCTTGCTTTTTCCAAACAGTATGTGATTCCAGAATATAGTCAGTTTAATTTATCTAGGAGACTCTCAACCCATCTCTCTGCTATGGAGTTCAAAGACTAAGTAGGAAAAAGGAAATGTAATAATCAATAATGTTCTATACTGACTTTGTTAAAATAATAATATTTTGAATATATGGGGTTAAACGAAACATTAAAATTAATTTCCTGTTCCTTTTTTTTAAATTTTAAGATGGCTACTGAAAACTGACAATTGCATATGTGTCCCTGACAGGTGTGGCTCAGCGGGTTGGGTGTTGTTGTATAGACCAAAAGGTCTCCAGTTTGGTTCCCAGTCAGGACACAAGTCTGGGTTGAGGGCCAGGTCTCTGGTTGTGGGCATGTGAGAGGCAACCGATTAATGTCCCTCTCACCCATCAATGTTTCTCTCCTTCTCATTCTCCCTCACTTCTCCTCCTTCTAAAAATCAATAAATAAAAATCTTAAAAAAGACCACATGTGTGGCTCACATTTTTGTTGAACAGTGCTATTATTGGACTAAGAATTTCATAGTTAATACAAAGCTATGGAAATGATGACCAGCTCTCCAAGTTGCCTGAGAGTTTGAAAATCAGTCTCAGACAACTTTGCTAGTGACCTCTTGAAGACACTGATTTTACCAAGCGATGTGACACAGGAAAAAGTTCTGAGAACCACCTTATTACCCTCTCTAATAACTGAGGAAATGCAAGTTACCCATTGGCAGTTACCTAATAATTAACCTCTTCTTAAAGGGGTTGATTTGACTGCAGAAAAGGAGAATAGCCTAATGCTTTTGTAGTTACCTTGAATGAAGGTGTTTTATTATTTTTTAAAATTCTGTTGTCATCTATTGGCACAAAAATTATTCAGATAGAATGTGGTGTCTAGACATGGCTACACTTTATACTTTGTGCATTTAGTTTAATGTTTCCTTTGCTCATCATTCCCAACATGTACGAAGCTTTCCCTCTGTGTTCAGTGCCTCCACGAAAGCGCTTCTATTTTCCGAGTCCCTGCTCTAAACGCAGAGCATTCAGACCTCCCTAAAAACACACCAGAACCGTGTGGGCCACTCCACTGCACCGTGACCTGCCCTGTGCATTTGCTCTGCCTAGCCCAGCCAGCATTCTGAAAAACTCCCCTCCTAGTGGCCTGGGTCTTAGACTGAAGTGTGTTTGTTGCAGCATCACAGGTGACCTTTAAATGGAGATGTTAAAAAAACAAAACAAAACACTTTTCTCCACGTTTTCAGTTTAAGTCTCAAAAATGAGTTTCTTAATAACTTAACTTGTAAGCTATTCATTCTGACAATGCAACTGAAGTATTTTGTGACAGACTATGCACTTTGAAGTGTCTTCCAGTTCTGAACACTGATGTCTGAGGCTCTGAAACATTTCCCCTGGACTCCTGCTTTTTTGGTCACAGCCCTGATGTCCAGCCATTGGTCACTTGTAAACACTAGGAGGACACAGGCCAAGCGTGGAGCCGAGGACCTGTTCAAGGCCAACATCACCTCTCACTAGACCGTGTGACTCTGAGCCCCTCTCTGAGCCTCACAAAGGGGCTATCAGCACTCGCTCTGGTTACCTCTGCAGGGTCTTGTGAAAATCAAAGGTTCCTGTTTATGTAAAAGTAATTTGTGTACTGGGAAACAGTGAATACTCATCAAGTGAAGTAAAAACAGTAAAACTGCAATCACCAGATCCTGTCCCTGCTGTGCTTAACTTGCAGAGATGTAACATGTGAGCCTACGCCACTTTCTCAAAATCCCCATCTGAGTGGTTCTGGAGTTGGTGCACACCAGCCCCGTCCCAGCCTACTCCTCCTACCTGTACACCAGGGGACGAGGAGACTGGTGACCATTCCCAGGGTGACCCTAGGGCTGCCCGTCCTAAACAGTCAGAAAAAGAGCTCAATTATTTTCCCCAACTCAAGGACATAGTATTACTCTCATTCCCATGGTACGAAGGGAAGTCGATGCACCTTAGACAGCCTTCTGCTTTAAAAATCAGAATTAAGGTGGTTTCCCAAGCAGTCAACTCCTCCCTGAAGTCTGGCTGCACCTGCCTGACCTACATGAGCACACTAGCTGTACTGCCGAGAAACGAGGGCAAATGCTTATCGAGGTGGGTCTCAGCTCTGCCTCCTGAATCACCAGGCACGTCGTGCTAATTCGGAATTACAGCTCCGCACCTGGGTCTCCCTCATTAGATGGCACCTGTCTGAGGACAGCATTCTGCCTCGTCTTTTATATCCTTCCTTAATGCTCAGTCTAAGGTGAAGACAAAGCTGACCTGGGAGATACAATACAGTTTTACTTTTCACCATGGAGAATTTCTAATACACACAGAAATAGACAGAGCAGGATAATGAGCCCCCATGTGCCCTCACCCAGCTGCAAGCTGGGTCCAGCCTGTCTCATCCCATGGGACCAATTGGAGAAGGAAAGCCCTTTGCCCACTGATTGGAGGTGTTGAGCAGGGGCACTTGTTCCATCAATTCTGACAGTCTCAAAAGTGCAGCATTATCCTGAAGTTTGCCTTTTAAACAATGTTTCTCCCCCTGATCATAGGTGTTCCATATAACGGGCAGAACACTGACAAGAAAATGAAAAGTATTTCAAAGAAACCACCTGTACCCTCACCATCAAAAAACAGCCCCTGTTAACATGTGTCCACTTCTTGCCAATCTTTTTTTTAAAAATCCTCACATGAGTAGATATGTTTATTGATTTTAGAGATGGAAAGGGAGAAATATTGATTGGTTGCACCCCAGTCGGGGATTGGACCCTCTCAACCTTTGGAGGCATGGGGTGACGCTGCAAACAAAATGAGCTACCTGGCCTGGGCTTCTGCCAATCTTTAATTGTGGGCATGTATGTACATTACATTGTTATTTAAGAATGAGAATTGAGATGACAGAATCCAAAAGGTAGGTTCCCAAATCAAATGTCTACAAAAATCAGAAAAATAAGTGAAGTGGCCTGTGAAAGACTGGAGGTGGGGTGGTGCTGCTATGTGGAATAGGGCATCCATCTGTCAGCTCTTCATATGCAACAGAAGCCAGAATTCCAGACATTTCAAAATGGAAAATCAGACCTTTAAATGATAGTGGTTAAGCCATGGCTGGTGTGGACTGAGCACAGGTCTGCAATCCAAAAGGTGGCCAGTTCGATTCCTAGTCATTGTACAAGACTAGTTTGCAAGCCAGGTTCCCCATTGAGGGTGTGCGACAGGCAACTCATCCAAATATCTCTGGTCCATTGATGTTTCTTTGCCACTTTCTCCCTCCCTTGCCCTCTGTCTAAAAAGTAAATAGAGAAAACATTTTAAGCTATAGCAATTAATTCAGGCATGATTTAGTGTTATGGGACAACCAAACTGGGCTTTGTGTGGGATTTGGTCTGCTGTCCTCTGGTTCGAGATGTCCAGGTCTGGGCTTTATGTTGCTCTTTTCACATTGCTGATTCACAGGTGCTTCCTCTAACCGGTAGCCTTTGAAGGTATATTGTTTTCAATTTCCATCAAGTGGACATGCTGTCCTTTATAAGATCATTCTTCTACCACTGACTTTGCAGAAGGTTTCCAGTGATTCTTTATTAAGCACTGGGCTTTGGACTTAAATGAGCACCACCCACCCAAAGACGTCACTCCATATTCTGTTGGAGCCTCTTTGCTAAAGGCAAACCCACCTCTTCTTCGGGAGTTTAATTTTTGCAATGTAGCTCAGACAGTAGTTGATTAAGTCTTGGAGTAGGACCTCACCCAAGTGACCTTGAGTATTCTAGGACACAGGTGGCAAACACAAGGCCCTCCACCTTATTTTTTCCAGCCCGGCACCTTGTTTCTACCCAGTAGCAGCACCAAGCTCTTTGTCCCTAGGTAAAGAGTAGTTACATTTATACAGTCCTAAGGTTATATGCGGCCCTTTGAAGGCAACTGAGAAGCTGATGTGGCCATCCGGTGAAAATGAGTTTGACACCCCTGTTCTAAAATAAAGAATGAGTTACTTTCTAAAATAAAGTAGATGAGTTACTTGATTCAGTGTGAGGCATTTTCAGAAAGGTCCTCAGCCACTATCGGTTGAGGGTCACGCATGAGGCAGAGGCAACACTGAGAGTGACTGACCCACCTTTTCCTTCTTTCCCTTTGTTCCCCACTTGAAAACATTAGGCAAATAGGTAGGAGCTTAGTTAAAAGCACTTTCAGCTTCTTTAGCGCTCCAGGCTCAATATTTAGGAGTGAAGTTCTGTGATGATGGCAGCTTAGGCAATGGTGCAGCAAAGATGAAAAAAACCACACACACAAGGAAGATAAAGCTAATGTAAATCATTGTTGAACTTAAGTGGAGGGGATATGGCTGTTCTCTGCATTATTTTCAGTGGTTCAGTATGTTTTAAATTTTTCATGACAGAAGGCTGGAAAACAATTCACCCAGGTTTAAGCACCGCCCCCCTTCCTTCTGCAGGCTTTTATTCTAAGTCTGAACTGTTTTTAGATGAAGTGGCATATCTTAGGAAAGTACTCAGTGCAATAAAACAGTGAGATGTGCAAAACCCTGGACTCCATGCTACTTAGAATTTACCTGTTTAGGTCATATCCTGTTTCAGCAGCTTCAACAAAAGATCACCCATTTGACTGCCACACTGTATTGGGCTTATCGATGTTTGAGAATACATTTGTGAGGGAGAGGTTGGATAATGAGTAGATTGTTGCTAAAATGTTTTTATTTTTTATCAAAAGAACCTACCACATAGATACCATTCTCTTTTAAACTGCAGAGTTTTGAGTGTTAAAATGACTTATGTTCAGTGCAAAGAATATTATGCTTCCAATGTTTTAAGGACTATATACATTATGGGTTGCCTGGTTTCAATACTATTTCATACTTTATGCTTATGTAGCATAATTCCTCCTGCAAATCAGGTGCACTTTCCTGAATGGCATATCCAGCAACCAGAACAGTTTCCACCTTAGAAGAATGGCAGAAAATGGCAAACTTAGCCAACACAATGCCCTGAGGCCAGGAGACTGGTACCAACCAGATCTGCTGAGTGAGATCCAGAGGACCTTGAGTCTCAGTCTCCTTATGTTTAAAAGGATAGTAATAACCATATCACCTGGGATGAAAGGTTGAAAGGGTCCAATGATGTGTGTAAAAAGGCTTGGACTGTAAGCCCTACACCATTATGACCAATGGGACAAATTGAGCAGCTGCATGTTTTTGTAATACAGTTTAACTGGGACACAGCCACGCTGTGTCTACACATAGTCGATGGCTGCTTTTGCATTAAAGTTGAGTAGTTACGACAAACCAAATGGTTGGCGAAGACAAGAGTAACTGCTGTGACTCTTTACAAACAATGAATTGCTGACCTTGGCCCTACACCACCACAGGCTTTTAATGACCCACAAGCTTGTGGCGATCACTGAATCTCAGAGTCAAAAGGGGCCTTTGGAGAACTTGCAGTTGAGTATCCTCACTACACACATCCAACATGTGGCTCAGAAAGGGAAAATGACACGTCTAAGGTCACACACATTTGATGTGGAATGCTGAAGCATACCACTGCTACCACCCGGGCAAAATTAAGGTGGGTAGAGAAAGCACTTGAACACAGTAAGGCCAACTGGGCCTCACGTTTGATCGGCTGGTGTTTGGTGATCAGTTTGTACAAGGAGGAGGTCAGAGTGAGCGCATCACAAATGCTGATCTTAACTGAAACCTATCTGTGCCGGTAGCACCAAAATCTGGAAGTGGGAAGCAAGTGTCCAGGAGTCCAAGGAGGCTCTCCACAAGCCTCCTGTTGAACAGTCTAAGTCTCCTCCATCGTCCGAGACCCATGGCAGCGGCTGGAGAAGGGGGTGATGGTGGTGGTTAATATTTGGTAAATGTTACTGAACACAGCCTCCTGTAAGGCAAGATACTTTCATGAACTTGTTTGATTTCATTTGACCCTCACAAGCCCCATATGGAACAGGTAAAAACACTAGATGCTGAGGCTCAGGGGTTAAAGGACTTGCAAAGTCACCAAGTAGAGACTCTACTAGGTCTGTTCGACCTGGAAACCTATGTTTTCCATATCGGGGCACAAAGTACATCCCATAGGTGACAGAACGGAGGAGGGCACACAGCTGTTAAGGGGGCTGAGCGGTGGCTGAAACCCAGGGCTTGCGGTGAGTGTTCAAAACTGCAATTCCCAACCCAACGCACGTTTCCTCCTCTCAAAAGTTGTTCGCCCCGTCCCATCTCCAAGTACCCTGAGGTGTTCGGGCTCATGCTCTAGGGCACCCAGGACTGAGTTCAGCCCTGTCAGAGGCGGAAGGCGGTCCTTAGCCGCCCCTCGGTGCCCACCCTGGGCCGTGTTAGCCTGGTCTGGGGCCAGCAAGAGATTCCGCACCCGCTGCCTCCAGTCTCCCGGGTGCCGCCTACCTGCCGCGGGGCCGTCAGGGTCCCGTCCACGTCGAAGAGACACAGCACCGGGCGGGACGGAGCCATGTCGCCAGACCCCGTGCTGCACCTGAAGTGACCCGCTGGCACCTGGAACTCGGTCCGGAACTTCCGGAGTTCAGCCCGCTTGCTGCAGGGCACGTCGGGAGGAGGAGACTCCACTGCCACCGGGCCCACAGCGTCAGCAACTCTCTGTGGACCACAAATCCCAGAATGCAACGTGCCTCACGCAGTCCCGTCAGGGGTCGGAAGCGGTTGTAGAGACCCCGCTGGCTGGCGCAGTCCGGTGGAAGGGCGGGCCATGGTAAGCTGGTGGGTGGTGGGGACTGAGGGAGGTGACTCGCTGTTCGCGTCGGGTTCAGGCCTAGGGTCCGCAGGCCGAAGCCTGAGGTTGTGATTCGGGGAACGCGCGGCAGGGACCTGCGGGGTGGGTTACGATTTGTTATTCCCGGGCTTGCTGTGCGCTCAGGTCACGTGCGTCAACAACAGCGAAACTAAAGCTCACCGAACATTCGCTGTGCATCAGGTCCGTCAGGTGCTCTTGAGAGTTTTAAAAGCATCATCTCATTCAGTATATTCTGAATCCCCGTTTGAAAGATGAAGAAACCGAGGCCTAGAGAGGGGGAATGACTTGCCCAAGGATTCAGGGCTAGTGACTAGGAGTCGGGATTGGAACCCAGACCTGTTCCAAAGCCCACAGCAACTTTCACTGCAGTAGTCAAGGTGTGGACTGTGCTTCCACTAAAATCCTTCTGCTTCCGTTTGGCTCCTTCACCCCTCTCTCCTCCTCCAGTCTTCCGGCTCCCCCCAACAGGGCTAAGAAATCACCGTTTCCCTTCGGCACCAGGGTGATGCTCTAACCTGACAGAGATTCAGAAAGTTACTGTGCTACATATCCAACGGATTTGTTCCCCAGTGGCACATTTCCTGTTTGGGGAAATATTCACCCAGCCTGATGGATCCAGTGCCCTGCCCGCAGCTGGCTCTCTCTAGGCAGTTTTGTTTAAATGAACGAGGGCTGTGTCTCCTTCCTATACCTACTTGAAGTGCCTGGAGGAAGGAGGACGGGTTGAAGAGTCAGACACTGTCTCACTCGCTGGCTGTGTGTTCCTGGGTAAATTTCTTACCTTTTCTGGGCTTAGATTTTTACTATTTCACACAGCTTTTGTGAAGGGCACATGAGGTAAAGCACGTGGGTTTCCGTTTCCCTCCATCTTTGTCCTGATGGTGACCTCACAAGACTGGCAGGAGCCTGCACCTAAGATGCTTTGCAGGTGCTCATTGTATGATGAGCACGGTCGAGTTCTTTGAGAGAAATGGTCTCTTGTCTCCCTTCCAGGCTGCTGTCCTCCGAGCTGTGATGCGGTTGCCAGTGCCAGCTGTGTGGGGAAGGCCTCTCTACGGGCTGCAGTGCTGCAATGGGCAGGATTTGAGGAGGTGGGTGGGGAGTAGGTCACCCACCTTGAAAGGGAAATCACCAGGCGCAGAGACAGAGAAATTCCAGATGATATTCCGGTTTGACGCCATCAGAATCTTTAGGTACTTGTCTCGGCTGAAGGTGGCACAAACGGCCCTGACGGTGGTGGCCCTGCTGCCTGGCTTTTATTGGTACTCCCAGGGCCTTATGGCTTTCGACTCCCTGTGCACTGTGGGTGGGATAGCTGGGTTTGCCCTGGCCATGCTGTGCTGGATGAGCTATTTCTTCTGGAGGCTGGTGGGTATCCTATATGTGAATGAATCAGGCACCATGCTGCGGGTGGCCCACCTGACTTTCTGGGGCTGGCGACAGGACACGTACTGCCCAGTGGCCGATGTGATCCCTATGACGGAAACCCAGAACCGGCCGCAGGAACTTTTCGTGCGGATCCAACAGTACAGTGGGAAGCAGACCTTCTACCTCACCCTGCGCTATGGATGCATCGTGGACAGAGAGCGTTTCACACAGGTGTTTGGGGTGCTGGACACACTTAAGTGAACAACTGGGCTTCTGGGCAGCCTTGGGCCACCTGGATCTCTGACTGAAGGCTGAAGGTGTGGGCGAGGCTAATGAAGGGGACCTGTCAGCTGGAGACTTTGCCAGGATTCCTGGGAAACTTGCCTTTTGGGATGAGGAAATTCATGAGGCTGATGCTAGTAACCTAGTTTAGGACAGAGGCCTTAGTGCAAATTCTTGTATACAATAAGAGTTCCGCATTTGTATATAACATTCATGTAGGTAATGGCCAGCAGGTTCTGTTAGGAGCCAGCTGTTGGAAGAAGCTATGTCCCGTTCATGCAAACAGAACAGTGCTGTAAAATGGGAGGAAGGGTGGGGCAGGGGGAACATAGGATTTGAAGTCGGAAGACTTGGGTTTTGTTCATCCGGTAGCTGAGTGTCTCTGAACCTTGATTTTACATCTATAAAATGGAAAATCCTGTCTGTCTCATGGGATGTGTGTGAGAATAAATAATAAATGTTGAGTGCTTTGCAAATGCAGTAGGCAAGAGCAAACATTAAGTGTTAGTTCAGAGATGATGGAGTGGCAGACCCAGCAGCAGACCACACTGGGAAGAAACCTGGAAGTGGGTCATTTGGTCCTGCCAGAGGGTAACTGCATGACTGGGGCAGGAGTGTCCTCCAAGCAGGCATGGCACCCCACAAGACAGGGCTCACTACCCAGAGGTCTTGGGGCTCTCATATCAGATGTCTCTGGACTGCATGTTCCCGGGTCAATTTTTTGCCTAAAGAGTAGGTTCTCAAACCCTGGCTCCATGTGCGGAATCACCTGGAGAGCTTTTTAAAAATGTTGTTACCCAGGCCTGTGACCATGCACCCCAGGTGGCTCTCATGTGTAGCCTGGGTCGACAGCCACTGGGTGGAAGTCTCACTACACTGGAAGGTGAGAGCCGGGATTCTCACCAGCCTTGGCGTGAAAGAGCTTCTGTTCTGATGCATGGTTGGCTCCATAGTACCAGCAGAGGGCACACAGAGCAAATGCGTTATCCATTCCTTTATTCCTGAACTAAAATCATAGATCTCCATGTGAGAATGGGAATCGGGTTAGGGTGTTTACCACACGTGTAGGGCAGCTCCTGGGAGCTGTGCAAAAAAAATCCCAAATCAACAAAGAGAGCAAAACTACCCTGTGTTGAACCCCTACGGGTTTCTGGTAGAAACTGGGCATGTGTGTTTTTATGGTAATTCCAAGGTACCCCAAGTTTTGAAAATCATTTTGTGGGGTTCACCCTTCTCTAAAACCAAGCAACAGCTCCTCAGAAAATGGAAGTGGCCTTTAGATTCAGGTGGTGGACACACTGGTGATTACCCTCTTTGACAATTCAAACATAGTAATCTAATAGAAATGCCCAAGCATCCACATGAGAATATTCACTGAATGTTTCTAACAGGAAAACAAACAAAACAATAGCACCATCAAAACTGGAAGTAAACTAAGTCTCCGTAATAGGCAACACAGTTCAATAAATGTTGGTCACCTGTAATTGAAAAATAAAATGTTGGTAGATCCCTACTATGGGATATTTATTACTTGGCCCTTAACCAGAGTTAGACTGATGTAATCTGCTGATGTGGAAAGGTAACCATGGGGTAATGTTATGTGGAACAAACAAGTCACACAACAATATTGTCTTGTGCGATCTTGTGTTTTAAAAATGCAACATTCCAAATTGTGAACAGTAATTACCTCTGAGGAGAGGTTTCAGGGTTGAAGGTGGTAGATGAAGGGAAGGCTCCTGGTTCAACTTTATAACCCAGTATTTAAAATTTTCATGATGAGTTTGTCATGTGTCTTAACATGAAGAAAAATGCTGTGATAAACACAGTATCTTCTTCCATCTATTTCTTCCTCATGTCAGCTTTCCAGGTAACGTTTCTCAACCATGTATTTCCACTCTGGACTGGGAAACTGAGTTGACAATAGGAAACATTCAGTCACTGAGAGTGTCAGTGGGACTTAACTCTGTCCCTTGTAGACTGGTTTTCCTTTCTCTCTGCTGAGAACAGTGTGGGTTTTGTGCTCCTCCATGCCACCCCTGGGCTACATATCATTTAGACGCAGGGAATGGTGGTGGTCTGTAGCATGTCAATTCTCATATGGTAGTTGCCATGGACTGAATAGTCATCCCTAACATCATATGTTGAAACCATAACCCCTAAAGTGATGGTGTTTGGAGGTGGGGACTTGAGAGGTGATTAGGGTAAGAGGAGGTCTTGGGGGTGGGGCCCTTGTGACAGGATTAATGTCCTATAGGAAGGAGACAAGACTGAGTACACCAAGGAAGGCCATGTGAGCACATAACCAGGGAGAGACCTTCCACAAGAACCTGATTATGGACTTCCATTCTCCAGAACCGTGAGCAGTTAATTGTTTGCTGTTTAGGCTGTCCAGTCTAAGGTATTCTGTTATAGCAGCTGGAGCCAAACTAAGACGGGGGCTTCCAGACAAGGGTGAGGTCAGCTCTAGCTGGGGACATTCACATTGGGCACAGCTGAGAGCTGTTGTCCTTCCTGCACTGGTTACCAAAAATGAGACATTGTCATAGGGCCAGAAATCCCACCCAGCCCATCAGCACTCCCTGGATCTGGTGAACTTAGCTGCTCAGGGGCCCAACCTTGTGGTGAGTTGCTGAAATAATTAAGATTGGAGCTTTCCTTTTGCTACTTCATGGTTTCAGGGCTTGTGAGTCCCCAGGTGGAAAGCAAAGTCCCCTTTGACCTCCAGGAGGAGTCCAAGTTTTATGGCCTTGTTTTGATCCTGCATCATTCCACTATAAAATCTTGGCTGATTAGAATTAGTCAAGCAGGGCTGATACCACCTGGCCATGCTTGTACCAAGTGGTGACAAAACATCCATTTTACTTATTAACAATTGAAATATATTCCAGGATGCCCAGTGGAGTTTACCTTTGTTGGGAATTAGATTTAATATTTATGAATGGGAACTTAACCTTGACAGAAATATGTTATTTAGAATCCATATGTGCAACACTATTCACAGATGAAGTGGCAAAGGAAGTATCTTCCATTTAATACCTACCGTATGCCAGGCAATTATCACATTTAAACCCAGCAACTATTCAAGTTGGAGAGCCAGAGAGAGGCAGTGGTATGTAGGGCAAAGCATGTGGCTTTGAAGCAAGACTTCCTGCCTGCTTGAATCCCAGCCCTGGCACTTCCTGGCTATGACCTGGGGCCAGTTATATGGTGTCTGTTTGGGCCTTGGTTTCTTCACCTGTCAAGCAATGATAATAAAAGTACCCACTTAGGGTGATTGAGGGGCCTGGCTTACTACATGAAAAGCACTGAAAATAGTTCCTGATCCAAGGGAGCACTTGATACATGTTAGTGAGCATTACTGTTATCAACCTCATTTTGCAGATGAATTGACTTCCTTAAGGTCAGCGAGCTATCAAGTTGAGTTGGGTCACTACTGCCTCATCCTGCTTCCCCAGCAGGGAAATACAGAAAATAGAAAACACTGATTGTTTTTAAAAATAGTATT
Organism: Phyllostomus hastatus; assembly: GCF_019186645.2. NCBI lineage: Eukaryota > Metazoa > Chordata > Mammalia > Chiroptera > Phyllostomidae > Phyllostomus > Phyllostomus hastatus. The sequence continues at coordinate 40,151 of NW_025333898.1, forward strand.
TGACCTTGAGGCTCTGACACCTTCCACACACCTGTCTTAGGCCTGTATGTTTAGGATCTCATACTGATACTGACCAGTTCGAGTCCACATACCAAGGCCAGTGGCCAGGCTGCTGTGAGAAAGGTCATTGGTAGTCCCTATCCTTAAGCAATTCCATGCTGACTGTGTGCGTGCACATGCAGGCACACACACTGATTACACGTGTGCCATCTTTCATACATCCATGTGTATCCTGGCTTCCAAACTCTGATTTTGAGCTTCAGCTTCCTCACATTGAAAACAGGCATACAAGTACATAGTATGTAGGTTTCTTGTGAAAATTATAAAGCAGCAGTAGAATGTGGCTACACATTATAGATGCTCAGGAAATGATAATTACTGTGGGTGATTTAAAAATACATTTAATGGTAGATACTGCGTTTCAAGTCTTGTTTCTTAGACATGTCGGATTTCAGAGCTGGGAGATACCTTGGAAACCATGTGTTCTAAGCCATAGATTTTACAGGTGAGAAATATAAGGGTGATGGAAGGCCACTGAGACAGCTGAGAGCAGAAGTGAGAAAACCCATCACCCCTGCTTCCAGGTCAGGACACCAGGAGGATGAAGGTCCAACTCACTTGTGCAGGTGTGTACTAAGCATCTCTTCTAAGCCTCCCTGTTGATTCCAGTCAGTCATCAGCTTATCACCTTAGTTGGCCATGGAGAGAATCTGACTTAATTGGTTTGGGGTAGGGCCCTAGCATTGGGATTGTTGAAAAAGCTCTTTAGGGTGACTCTAAAGTGCATCCAGTGTTGAAAGTCACTGTCCTGTATGTTTTGGATTCTGTGCTTTTCCTTCCCTTTCCATTCATTCCATTATTATCCTAGTTAGACTCCCAAGTCATGTTGATGGTGGCAGTGGCCCGACCCATCTCTGCACCTCCCTGTTTGTCATGGTGAACATGCAGGACAGTCTCTAAAACACACATTGAAATATCCCCCTGCTCCAAACCTTTAGTGGCTGCATCGCTGCATCACTGCATGGAAGGCTCACACCCTAAGCACAGCACAGAAGGCCCTCTGGATTGCAGCTCAGCCCATTTCTCTGGCCTTGTCTCCAGGGGGTGCTGGAATCTCTCCCGTTGTGATCTACTCATGCTGGACAACGTAGAAATAAATGCCTTCTGCCTCCCCCCACCTTTGTCCCTTCAGTTAGCTATTTTCTTGAACTGGATGCTTTCCCTGCCTCCTCTGAGTCCCTGGAGCAGTTCCTGCTCAACCTTGAGGAGGAAACTCAGGAGCCCAACTTCCACCCCAACTTAGGGCCAGTTCTTTGTGCATGTACGGTATCTGGGGTCTTCCTGTATCCTCGTCCTTATGCTGAGCTGATATGACCTTTGCTCCACTGGAAGGTGAACTGAGACTAAGGACCATACCTTGTCCATCCCTGTTCCCATGGTATGTCCTTGTGAGCCCTGGAGAAATGAATGGCTCATACTCACTGCAGGCACAATGTTCCTTCAAGACATCCCTAAGAGGTATATATTATAGGTGCTTAATAAGTACTTGCCAAATATTATTTTAAAACCATTTCCAATCAAGAAGGCCACATTTACTCTGATGTTTCCATTATAAATATATTTAATTTAACAGTACTGATTAACACAGGAAGTATTTATGGAATTGTGTGTATGGTTGCCAGTTACATTATGGCATGTTAATTTCTTTATCATTTATTGGCACTGTCAATAATACTGTAAACAAGATCACTTTGTATGTGTAAATTGGCAATGCTCCCTACCTGTGGTTTTTTTTACCAGGAGCTTTCATACACACACACAAACACACACACACATTATAGATAAGTATAGATATATTAATGTGCATATTTTGCATGGTTACTGAGTGTCAGTAAAAATTATAAAAAACACCCATTTATAATAAAAGGGAGGCTATGCTAAGACTTGCTATTACTGGACCTTATACTGGACTTTTCTGTAAAAGTGACTAGACTTGCTAGAGACATTTACTAAACTCTATGGCACTAATGTGTGATAAATCCATTTGCAATCCCTCACTGCAGAAGCACTTCTCCCTGGGCTCTGCCCTACATGGTACTCTGTCCACTGCCCCCCAGCCACCCCGAGTTTTCACCAGCCTCTTCCAGGTTCCTATGATCTTGAGCTCTGCTGGGAATTCTTTTCCTTGACATTTTTCCCATCCAGACAACTACCCCCAAAAGCAGATATCTCAGGAACTCTTTATGCCCAGAGCCAGTAAGAACTTGGTAAATGGCTTAAAGAGTTTTATAAGAATAACTTCCCTTGGTAAGGAGTACATAAGTCTGGAAATGATTTTCTAGATAAGCAGTTTCATTTTTCTGCCAATGCCCTCTGGGGAGAAAACAAAACACTGGAACCACTCTCCACCAAAAGAGAGCCAAGTTTCTGGTTGTGCCTTAGTTTAAAGACCTTCTGGACTCCAGGAACCGTTATTGTGTGTTTGCATCCAGTGCTAAAGTTCTCAGAAGATATCATACTTATGCCAATAAAAGAATTATGCTTTCGTTTGCATTCTGTTTGTTTGTTAAACAAGGCCTTGAATCTGGATCCCCAGTGAAAGGTGTGAGACCATGAACTGGTAGGCCTTTGTACATGCTGTTCCCTTTCTGTAACACTCTTCCTTGCCTTGTCTGTTTGGTGACCTCTTGCTCATTCTGCAAAACCTTCCTCAAATATGACTTTCTTCTTGAAACCTCCTCTGATCCTTACGTGGATTGGGGCACTCCCTCCAATTTCCTGATGCTCCTGTACATACCTCTGTCACAGCACTTGCCACTCAGCTTTAATTATGGGTTTAAGAGTCTGTTGTCCACAATGGGATGTGACTCCCTTGAGAGCAGGGACCATGTTTTCTTTCAGGTTTGTAATCCTATTGCTTACACTAGGCCTGGGATAGAGCCAGGTGTTCAATGCCAGTTTCATGAATGAATGATTTAATATACCAAAAAGTGAAATCTCACAGAAAGGGGGAGGCACATATCTCCTCTTATTTGGCAGTGCCAGTGGCTTTAAACACAGCAGAACTCCTTTAAAGCAATGACATAGCATTGACTGCAAGAATGCAAAGTGAACGGGAACTCACAGATTTGTCTATGCCTGTTAGGCATGTTAGTGTCTTTCCTTCACAACAAAAACAGGTCGAAGACCAAGTCTGCTGAAGAGTGCAAGCTGAAAAAAAAAACACTTTGAGATCTTTGGATGATTATTAAAAGAGCAAAGTGCTGAATGGAGAACCTTGATATCTCTGTCTTCCCAAATGGATAATCAAAGCATTGGGAGATGAAGTGGTTTCCTTTTGGAGAGAGAATACAAGCCAGACTTTCTTTGTCTTCCCACTAAACAGTCCTCAATGCTGTGGGACTACCAGCTGCTCCATTTAGGAGCATGTGAACTTAAATCAGTTCCAAGAAAGTTGAGCTCTTCAGCAGAGTTCCCTTAGCCTCAGCCAAGGTGCAGTTAAGCCTTCAAGTACCATGTGACTCGTAATCTCCCCACTCATTCCAGTTAGAAGAACCTCTGATCTGGAGTAGCAAGGAGAAGGAAACTGCATTGAACCAACAGCCTAATTTTTTTTTTCCTGCATGGACCTCTGGAAAACATATTTGCCAATGATACCTCAGACAAGGGTTTAATCTCCAAAATATATAAAGAACTCCACGACTATATACACAACTCCACTCTAAGAAGACAAGCAACCCAATTAAAAAATAGGCAAAGGACTTGAACAGACACTTCTCCAAGGAGGACATACAGAGGATCCAGAGACAGATGAAAAGATGCTCAATATCGCTAGCTATCAGAGAGGTGCAAATTAAAACCACAATGAGATTCCACTTCACACTGGTCAAAATGGCCATCATAAACAAAACAACAAGCAACAAGTGTTGGAGAGGTTGTGGAGAAAAGGGGACCTTAGTGCACTGTTGGTGGGATTGCAGACTGGTACAACCACTATGGAAAACAGTATGGAATTTCCTCAGAAAACTAGAAATGGATCTGCCTTTTGATCCAGCAACACCACTGCTGGGATTATATCCTAAGAGCCCTGAAACACCAATCCAAAATAACCTATGCACCCCAATATTTATAGTAGCACAATTTACAATAGCCAGGTACTGGAAGCAACCTAGGTGCCCATCAGTGAATGAATGGGTCAAAAAACTATGGTACATTTACACAATGGAATTCTATGCAGCAGAAAGAAAGATGGAGCTCCTACCTTTTTTGACAGTATGGATGGAGCTGGAAAGCATTATGCTAAGCGAAATAAGCCAGTCAGTGAAAGACAAATACCGTATGAGCTCACCTTTAACAGGAACCTAAACAACAAAACAAACAAACAGGCAAAATATAGCCAAAGACACTGAAATAGAGAACAGGCTGATAGTGACCAGAGGGGAGGGGGGAGGGAATTTCAGGGGAGAATGGGAAAAATTTACATGAACAAATGTAAAGGGCACATGGATAAAAACTAGGGGGGGTGGAAATGGGAAGGAGGTGTGGAGGGGGTGGGTGGGTGGGCTGGGATTGGAGTAAAGAACAGAAAACTACTTGAACAACAATTAAAATAAAATTTAAAAAAGCAAAACTCATATTCAAGGCTTTGAGGTTGGGAGTTGTAATGGGATGAATAGTGGCCCCTCCCCAAATGTATGTTGACTTAGAACTTGTGAGTGTGACCTTGTTTGCAAATAGGTTCTTTGCTGATGTAATTAGGTTAAATGAGGTTATACTGGATTAAGATGGGCCCTAAATCCAACAATTGGTGTTCTTATAAGAAAAGAGAAATTTGGCCTCAGACACATACAGAGAGGGGAGCACTCCATGTGAGAACAGAAGCAGAGATGACAAGGAAGCAGCTATGAGCTAAGGAATACCAGGGACCACCAGCAACCACGAGAATCCAGCAGGCTGGCCTGGGATGGATGTTGTCTCAGAGCCTCCAGAAAGAATCAAGGCTACCGATATCTTGATTTCAGACTTCTGGCTTCCAGAATGATGAAAACAAATTCTTATTTTAAGCCACCTGGTTTGTAGTAGTTTGTTACAGCAGCTCTAGGAAGTGAATACAGTCTCCCAGAGTAAAGGATCTTGGTTATTCCCCACTCTCCATCATCCATGTGAAGGACAGCAAACAGGGGTTGGACAACCCACAATAATTTCAGGTACTGGAGGCAGAGATGGGGGACAAGTGTCATTTTGTTACAGCCCCTTGGTAGGCATTGGGGTGATAATAAAGGCCCCACAGATATGCTAGGAACACTGCTAGGCTCTTATATGCATGTTCTTGAACCCCCACACTCGTAGTGAAGGACCCATTTTGGTCTCCACAGTAGAAGAAATGAGGCACAGAAGTTACTTCAGCACTTACCCTATTCATCCCTGCACTTGCTGATTGGCTGGGAACCAGTGATATGAACACATTTCTGTCTCCCATCAGAGTGTGGAGGCCAGAAACAAGGTCTCATCCATTTGGACACCCCTTTGTCATCCTTGTCTCTCTCTCTCACACACACACACACACACACACACACACAGTAACTGTTTAATTAATGCCAGGGTAGAAATCCCCACCTGCTCCTCACTGAATGGCTTTGAATGTTGCCTCTAAGACTATATCTACATGCATCCTTTTGTCTCACCCATTTGTCTAGTTTCTTGTTTTAGGTCATTCCTTTAACCTTAGCTCCTTCTTGCCTATAGATTTTGAATGCCCTGATAAGGATCCCTAATTGCTCCCATTTCTTTAAATGAGCCAGCTCAGGGCTCCTAAAAGCAAAGATGTCAGTCTTAAGAGGCTCTACAATGTTTCCATGGAAACTTTTTTTTGTGGCATTGTCCTGCATAGGGAACCCACTGTGCACCCTGAGAAAGAAGGCACCTACTAAGAAGGGCTCCTGATGGCTAACTTGACTCAAATTAAAAACAAACAAGCAAACAACAACAACAAAACAAACCCAGAGCCTAGCAGCCACTTCTATGCTGGGGCCTCTCATGTAAACTGCACCTCAGGGAAAAGCCTGTCCAGGGAAAAATCTGACTTATGGCCCAGCAATCTGCTTTTCCATATGAATGGCTACCCAGAACTACTTGCCTGTGTGCTAGATTGCCTGCCTGCACTCTGTGCCATCTAAGCTAGCCCTTATAAAGAAGTTCTTGGAATTCTATTTCAACCAATGGGATTGAGGCTTTCCCTATCCAATTAGAGCTGAATAGCTTCAACCAATCGAGTGGCTTGATTCTGACCAATCAGGACAGTGCCTTCAGTCCATTCAAATTGTGATGATTTGGAGTCCTCATTTGCTTTAGTACAGATCAATCAGGGTTCAGGGTGGGGACTTCTGTCTATATCAACCAGCTTCCTGCTTGCTGTGAGAGTGCACTTTCCCTTTCTACCTGTTATTTTAGGCTGAACAGAGCAAGCGAAGCAGAGCTGGGTGGTTGGAGAGGGGCCTGGACCCTGGGCTGCCTCACAGACATACTGTGTCATATTTGAGCTGTTTTGCACTGAATAAAGTTCCATTTTTCACCTCACTCCAAATTGAGGCTTCTTATTGGCAGCTGAGTTGGTGCCAAGGACCATCAGTGGTCACCTCTTTGGGAAACACTGTCTTCAGATCTGGACAGGGAGCAGCCATGTTTGTGATAGCCCAGAACAACCAGATCCCCACCAAGCTGGGCCCTGGCTGTATTAATATCTGTAAGCAGGGCCCAGACATCAACCAGGGAAATAAAAGCACACCAGTCATTTCTCCTGCCCCACTGGAGGACAGTGAAGGAGCACCCCATCAAGAAGGAAGGGCCTGACCCACTGCAGAGGCTTTTTCTAGTACCTGTCCCTGCCCAACCTCAATTCAAATGCAAATCCTCTCCAGAAAAGAAAAAGAGGACTTCTGGTCAAGAAGCCTGGCCTGTCTATGGTGGCATAGGCAGGCATGGCTCGCCTGTTTGCACAACCACATGAATATTACAACTAAAATATAGAACAACCATCACTCAGAATTTTCAGAAAATGAGTCAAATGGAAGTGTGACAACTATGGAATTAAACAAACCACATATACCCAGACTAGTAGGAGGGGTACATGCAGAATGAGCTGGTCTCTCACCCATGTGTGGTAGATAAAAATTCAGGAGGGATATCTCAGGAGCAAGGAATCCGAACCCTACACCAGGCACCCCAGCCCAGGATTCCAGTTCCAGGAGGGTAAGTCCCCATAACTGGCTACAAAAACCAGTGAGGGTTAGGTCAGTGGAAGAAACTTCTAGAGCCCCAAGCAGTTCCTCTTAACCCATGCATGGACTGACCTTTCTCAGACTTACTCCTTCTGAGCTTCAGCACTGGGGTAGCATCTAAAAAGGCACCAGTGGCATACTGGGAGAAAGTGAAGAGTCTGGTATCAAGGCTAGCAGAAGCCCTTGTCCCTTTTCTAAACCTTCCCCCTACAGAGCCAGCCAGCTGATGTGATACATGAACTCCATCAGTCTAACACCATTGTTTGGACTCTAGTTTGACAGATCCCCCAGAGACTCCACCCCACCCAACTTATGGGCACACCCAAGCTGCTTTTCCATATGAATGGCTGGTCTTGGCTTATGCTGCACAATTTCCTAAATTCTATTAAATAAGCAATACCTGGCTTCAGTGAACCTGAAGCCCTGCATTAGCAGCACCCAGCCTAGATTCACAGCTTGGATTCACCTGGGAATCTCCAACACAAACAGCAGCCATCTCAGATTGCCTTACAGCTCAGGCAGGGTGGCCCTGGCAAAACATAGGTGGGGGCTGACCTTGGTCTGCACCAATCAGGAAACCCCAGGGCCAGTGCACCCAGTGGACAGCTACAGATCTTATCAAAGCACCACCACCCTGTCCCCCCACAGCTGATCCTCCACAGAGGGCTGAGGTTGGTAGTCAATCATTAGAGTCAAGCCTTGTAGCTGACTGGCCTGGGTAAATTTCTTGAACTGACCTACCAACAGGAACCAAGGCTCAGCTACAACAGGAGGGTGTATTCAGCCCAAATAACAGGCACATCTTGAGTACCCAGCTTGGGAATAGGGGAGACTGTGTCACTGGACCCTACATGAAAACTACTACCTTAGGCCACACTACCAAGTCACAGAGTCAAAGCTCTACCTATACATAGAAACAAGCACAGGGAGGCTACCAAAACAAGGAGACAAAGAAACATGGCCCAAATGAAAGAACAGATCAAAACTCTGTAAAAAGAGCTACACAAAATGGAGATGAGCAATATATCAGATGCAGAGTTCAAAACACTGGTTATAAGGATGCTCAAGGAACTTAGTGAAGACCTCAACAGCATAAAAAAGGTCCAGCCAGAAATGAAGGATTCACTAATTGAAATAAAGGACAATTTACAGGAAAACAACAGTAGAATGTGTGAAGCCAAGAATCAAATCAATAATTTGGGACATAAGGAAGCAAAAAAAAATCAGAACAACAAGAATAAAGAAGAATCCAAAAAAAATGAGAAAAGTATAAGGAGCCTCTAGGACAACTGCAAAGGGTTCAATGTTCTCATCACAGGGATTCCAGAAGGAGAAGAGAAAGAGCAAGAAATTGGAAATCTATTTGAAAAAATAATGAAAGAAAACTACCCTAATTTGAAGAAGGAAATAGACATGCACGTCCAGGAAGCACAGAGTCCCAATTATGATAAATGCAAAGAGGCCCACTCCAAGACACATCATAGTTAAAAGGCCAAAGATTAAAGATAAAGAGAGAATCTTAAAAGCAGCAAGAGAAAAGTAGTTACCTACAGCAGAGTTCCCACAAGACTATCAGCTAATTTCTTAAAAGAAACTCTGCAGGCTAGAAGACATTGGCCAAGAAATATTCAAAGTCATGAAAAGCAGGGACCTACAGCCAAGATTTCTCTACCCAGCAAAGCTATCATCTAGAATCAAAGGGCAGATAAAGAGCTTCCCAGACAAGAAAAAACTAAAGGAATTTGTCATCACCAAACCATTAGTGTATGAAATGTTGAAGGGACTAAATTAAGAGAAAAAAGATCACCCCAGCTGGTGAGGCTCAGTGGATTGAGGGCTGTCCTCCTAACCAAAGCATTGCTGGTTCGATTCTCAGTCATGGTACATGCCTGGGTTGCAGGCCAGGTCCCCAGCTGGGGGTTCGTGAGAGCCAACCACACTTTGATGTTTCTCTCCCTCTCTTTCTTCCTCCCTTCCTTTCCCTCTAAAAATAAATAAATAAATACAATCTTTAAAAAATAAGAAAAAAGATCAAAAACTATGAACAATAAAATGGAAAAAAAATACATACCTATCAACAATTTGAATCTAAAAAACTAAGCAAACAAGAATAGAGACAGAATCATGGATATGGATTGCATGTTGTTGGTTGCCAGATGGGGGCTGGTATGGGGGAACTGGGTGAAGAGGTGAGGGGATTAAGAAGTACAAATAGATAGCCACAGAATAGGTATGAGTATATAAAGTACAGTATAGGAAATGGAGTAGCCAAAGAACTTATATGCATGATACACAGACATGAACAATGGAGGGGGAATTTCTGAGGAAGTGAGGGTGCTGAGTGAAGGGAGGCCAAGGGGGAAAATTCAGGATAATTGTAATAGCATAATCAATAAAATACAATTAAAAAAAGAAAAGAAAAAGAAATTCATCTAGAAGTTCTATGTTGTCTTAACAGCCACACTTAACCACTCCATAGTCTTTGCAATCAGGCATATCTGGGTTTAAAATCTGGCCCCCTTGCTGCTTCTCACCTCCCCAAGCCTCCTTTTCTCATGAAGAAAATGAAAATGATCATATTTTTCTAAGTTCAACTTGTTCTGAGTTAGGGTTGTTAGATAAAATACAGGATGCCCAGTTAAATTTGAATTTCAGATAAATAATGTCACTTTTTAGTATAAGTATGTCCCAAATGTTGCATGAGGTATACTTTTATGCTAAAAAAGTTGCTGTTTTTCAAATTAAGCTGGCATTTTATGTTGTAATTTGCTAAATCTAGCACCCCTGCCTAGGGGCAAGGGGTGGTCCTTGGAGCTGCTGCCTCTGCACCTGCTGAAGGAGCAGTTGCGCTGCCATGCTAGAGGGCTCAGATGCTGGCCTGGGGACTGTGGGAGCTATGTATGGGTGGGGTCCTGGGAGAGCTGGGGAGTGGCAGAGTTGGGTGGGTACCTAGAAGGTCCAGCAGCCCTGTGAGCAGGGCCTTCCTGGCATGGGGTGCATTATTCAGCAGGTCCTCCCGCTTGATGACACTGATGACCTCAGCCAGCAGCAGGTTCTTGGACGGGTCACCCAGTCAGGTATTAAAGATCCGGTATGGCTGGAACAAAGCATGGGGTGTTGGAAAGGTTCACTCATGGGCACACCCTTCAGGGGCCCATGCCCTCCAGACACACCTTGCCCCTCTGCCTCCCCCCCTTCCCCAGTTTAAGAGAGAAACAAACTCAGTGAGTGTCTACTAAGGAAGGGCTGGGAGGGATTACACATATTATCTCATTGAATTCTCTCCATAACAACAACTCTGTAGGAGGTATGACATTTGGTCACACAGAGGCCAATTCCTCATGTGCTGGGAAATCCCTCAGTCCTGGAGAAATCAAGATAGTTGGCCCTTAACTATAGTCATCATTTTATAGAGGAGAAAGCCAAGGTTCTGAGAAGTTAAGTGATTTCTCCAGAAAAAAACTGCACAGGTGGTGGACTCAGGAGTGGAATTAATGGCAGTCTGGCCTTCAAAGATGACCCAATTATTTCTTCCATGAATTACTCAGGGTGGCAATGCAGCCAAGTAAAACCTACTTCCCAGCTTCTTTTGCAGTTAGGAGTGGCCATGTGACCAGATCTGAGTCAGAGTGTTAAAAGAGTTGTGGGATTTCAGGGAAAGCCACTAAAGGTAAGGGGAGGCTCACTTTGTGCTTCCCTCCTTTTTCCTTTCTACTGCCTAGAATGGGAAGTGATGGTTGGAGTTCTAGTAGCCTCTTTGGACCATGAAGCATCCTCAAGGGTGGAAACCACATGCAGGAATGGTAGGAGGAAGGATCCTAAGTCCCTGATAACTGTGTGTGTGTGTTTATGAGAATCCACATTACTTGTGGATAGTACAGTGTAGTAGCTAAGAGCTAGATTGTTGTAGAGATAAAAGTACATGAAGAGTACTTAGAACTGTGCAAGGCACAGAGTAAATGCTCAGTTTACAGCAGCAGTTATTAACATGCAGAAAAAATAGAAGACTGACAATGGACTGATATGAAGTCAGCCCTGCAGAGAGTGGGGGTGATTGAAATCCCCGGTGAGTTAAATTGATAAGAATTGACCCTTAGAAAATTTCCATGACACATTAAGCATCCACTCAGTTCTTGGTTTCTGAAGAAGGCCCAGTTTTGAGAAAGCAATGATACTTCACCCATCTCCTTCCTCAGTCCTGGAAAAGAGAAAAGGGTGGATTAGGCACTCATGGCATTTGGCCTGAACTCCTTGTGGAAAAAGCCCCCAGTCATCATCTTCTTGCTGAAGGTCATCACATCTGCAGGGTCATCCAGGCCCCAGTGCTCGTGGGCCCAGAACTTGCCAGTGCAGCCCCCTCCCGTCTGGACCTCATCCACCAAGAAGGCACAGCCATGCTGGAGAGAGAGGAGGGAGAAACACACCCCACCACAATCGACCAACCTCTGACCCAGTCATCCAGCCAGAGTTGGTGCTTTCTAAACTGCAAGCCAAGTCCATGTTGTTGGGGAAAACTAAACAAATGCTTAAGCAGGCAGTCCCACCAGAGCTGTATCTGAACATGTCCTCCTGTTTCTGAGCCTGAGCCAAACCAGAATGCTGAACATGCCCTGATCCAAAGCATGGCAGCATTTCACTTGGCTTCAGTCCCTGAGCAAGCTGACCTACTCTGAAGGAAACATGGCCCTGCAGTGAGGCCTGGCCCTGTCTCCCAAACATCTGCCATCACGTTTGGCAGTTCTGCTCATCACCAGAACTGTTCTTTACTTCACATTTTGTTTAAATCAAGTCATGTCATATAACCTTCATCTGTGAACTTGCTGGTTGGATGTGCCATTTGTATATGCAGGACATAAAATAAACACAATATTAATATAAAGTCTGTTCATTTTGCCTCTGCTGAATGTGGGCCACACTGGGCTGAAAGCTGAGGTGGAGTCTCTAGAAAGGGAAGGGTGGAGTCTCTTCCCAGGAATGCCTTGATTATGAAAGCCTGACTAAGAAGGCATGGCTGGATGGAGGCTGATTTTGCAGTAAGATTTCAGGGAAGAATTCTCTGTCTTGTCCCCCTACTCCCAACTTCTCTAACTGTGAGGCCAACAGGTAGCCTCTGAACATCTGGAAGTTTACAAGGATCCCAAAGCTAACCCTCTCTGTTCTGGGAATCTGGCTGGAAATGGCCTGTGGCCCTGTCCAGCCTCGGCCAGTGCACTGACCTTCCTGGAGATGTCTCTCAGCTTCCGGAAGAAATTGTCAGACGCGTGGTTGTCTCCACCCTCAGACTGGATGGGTTCCACGATGATCCCAGCCACTGTTTTCTTCTTTTTCCGATATTTCACAATCAGATCCTCCACCTGGATCCCCCAAAGCATGAAATGACAATGGGTTTGTGGAGGCTCCTTGAGCAGCACCCATGCATGGGCATGTGGGGTCCCGTGACCCCCTGGAAGTTATGTTGCACACATGTTTGTGAGCACTTCCCATGAGCACTGTGATATCCACTTCAAGCCACACGTGTGGATGGGATGTGTCCTACCTAGGATTTGTGCTAGCCCCTGTGGGGATACAGACTGCTAACTTGGAGCAAATTATTTGATGTTCTGGAGCCTCACTTTCCTGATCTATGCAATGGGCATGCTGACAGAATCCATTGTTGTTATTGTGATATTGTTATCATTATTGGTAGGAGAGTCCTTTCTGTGCAGAATCTGGGGTGAATGTTTGTTTAAAAAGCTGAGGCAAAACTCATCTATAGTGATAGAAATCCAAGCAGTGTTTTCCCAGAATGGGGTGGGGATGGGGGTCCTGGATGGACTTCAGATGAATCCAAGGAAATTTTCCAGGCTGATAAGATGCCCTTGGTTGGAGTGATGGTTACATGAGCATATTTATTTGTTAAACTTATTGAACTAGGCATTTAAATGACTGCATTTTATGGCATGTAAGTTATGTTAATAAAGTTGAAATTGACTTTTTAAAAATCTGTTACCAGTGACAGGGTTGTAAGAAAAGCACCCAATTGTCTCTAAGTGGTTATAGTTCCTGAACTCTTGTTCCAATATGGGCATCATCTTATACATAGTTAAAGAGTAGTAACTGTGATACTTTATTAATAATTTAATAAAAATACATAATTTAAAACCCCCAAACCATACACTTAGATAGAATAACAAAGGACAATCTTTCTTGGTTATGCAGAACTGAGGAAAAACCCTTCTGTTTGGATGATGTGGTTTAGGCCTCGTTCTCCACCAGTCCCTCCATGGGCGTTCTGAGATGTTTTTCTTTGCTTTCAGAGAATTGTTTGGAAGTCGTCATGACGTGCTTATTTTCTTATTTGTTCAGTGCTGTGTTTCCTACTACTGGGCACTCTCTAATAAGATGGCCATGAGCCACATGAGGCTACTGAGCACTTGCAATGTAACTGGTCCGAACTGAGATGTACCTGAGTGTAAAACACACACAGGATTTCAAAGATTTAACACAAA